>NW_026775392.1:0-70579 GCF_030867095.1 Alligator mississippiensis
TCTATGACATAGTTTGTTGTCCGCGAACTTTGCGCTTAATAGTTTGCTTTTAATGGTTTGCTAGTTTGCTTTTAATACCCGAATGCAAATCATTGATGAACATGTTCTGGTCTGAAGACTGAACCCTGAGGGATGCCACTGCTCTCCCTCCACCATGATGACTCAGTTCTGTCAATCAATACGCTCTGGGTCCTACCTCGTAGCCAGTTACCTCTCCACTGGACTTGAATGAAGTTGAGGCCACATTTTCCCAATTTTTTCATGCGGACTTTGTGGGAGACCAGGTCAAAGGCCTTTTTGAAGTCCAAGTATATGACATCAACCTCATTTCCCCCATCCAGGTGGTGAGTGACCTGATCATAGAAGGAAATGAGGTTGGTCTGGCATGACCTGCCGTAATGAAGTCATGCTGGCTGTCCTTCGGCATGCTGCCTTGTGCTAGCCTGTCTGCTATGGATTCTTTGATAATTTACTTCAGGCATTTATCAGGGATTCAGGTCAAACTCCCTGGCCTGTAGTGGCTTTGGTCCTCCCTTTTCCCTTTCTTAAAGATAGGTGTCAGAAAGACTCAGTCTCTCATTCAATTGCTCTCTCTTTCAGTCTATTTGTAGATGACTTTTCTTCACAGTGGTTTCCTACCCATTCTTGATCTGTGACCATTAAATGCATTTGGAAAAGTCCAAAGCAGAATGCCTCTTTCAGAAATGATGCCCCTGGGATCTGGATTTGGGCTCTCAGTGCTGCTCCTGGGATCTAGTTTGTAACAGACTGCCAATGTGGGCTCACCAGATTGGCTTGAGATACTTACCCTGGGCTAGAAACAGTGCCAGTGAACTCGGAGCGACCCCAAGGGTGGAGCAGGGCAGCCCTGCTCTTGGAAAAGGAGAAGCCAGTCAAAAGAAGGGGTTTTCAATCCCCTCATTCGCATGGGAGGGGGTGGCTGGGATTGGGGACCTGCCACCCTGAGCCCTTGTTGGCCGGTTTGCAAGCCAGGGAGGGACTGCCGGAGGGGATAAAAGCAGCCACTGAACTGGCATGGGAGCTGCTGACAGTGCCCTCTCTGAAGAGCTTTGAAGGCCCTGGGAGAAGAAAGCAGGGGCAGGTGGCCGAGCCTCCAGCCCTGCAGCAGAGAGGGAGCAGCGGGCAGGGCTTGGGGCAGACAGCTGGCGCCCCAAGCCCTGGTTATGTGATTGAAGTTCACTGGTGAATAACCTTTCCTATTATTCTTGTTTTGTAAAAAAAGTGTAAATAGTTAAATCAGTTAAGTGTTAGACCTTCGTGGGACCATGGGCTGCTCTGTGGGGAGCAGGGGCCGGCTGGAAAGTAAATTGGTGCTGGCTGGAAGCCCTCCTCTACTCTTACCACACTATCCCTGATATTGGGCAGGGGTGGCTGTCACAGACCAGCTGGGCACTGTGAGTGTTCGGTTCAGTTTCGGATCAAGGAGGCCAAGTTGGGAGTGAAGCAAAGGCAAATTTATTATAGCTTACACACACAACAGTTAACAGAAAGATAAATGCAATAAGCAGATAATGCAGTATTAAAGAGCTAATAGTAAATAATAACAACAGACAATAACAACAGATAGATGGATCGATTCTGTTGCAGGCCAACTGGGCACTGCGAGGGAATCAGCCACTGGGCTGTTTAAAACAACAGAGAGACAGACATGGGTTGGTAACTTATCGATAGTCCCTCGATGCCAGGTCCCTCGATGCCAACTTATCGATAGTCCCTCAAAGTCAGGCGTCCTCCATCGACACTGTCAGAGGAAGATCCCTTGATCAGGATCCGAATCTCACTCATACTGGGAGTCCGGAGTCCGGGCTTGGAACAGCAATGACCGTTCTGTTCCCTCCTTCCTTCCTGCTGGTCACCTGATGCACGTGCTTTTTATACCTAGTCTTATTCTAATCTGCTGGTTTTAGAGCCACTCATAATCTTGCCCTATAGCTGTTACCCTATGGGATTGAAAGGTGTTAAAAATTACTACCCAGACTTGGGTTTATCCAATAAGCAAATTACATGCAGCATCTTCACGTTTGAAATTAACATTACTTTGTTTAGCCTAACCCTTTTAGGTGTCTCAGAATATGCTTTCTTGGAACGTGCTTTTCTGGAATGTGTTGGGTGTGCCAGGTGGCTGGATCCAGTTTTTATCGTCAAGGCTGAACCCTGAGCAAAAACCATTAGGTCAGCTAATCTTGCAGCTACAGCTTTGCCTTTGAGGCCCAGTCAGTTCCACAATTAATACAAACAGTTAGTTTTATCGTTTTGGTTAACCTTATGACAGACAAGTTACATTTGTGGGTTACAAGCTCACAAGCTTTATATTAGCTAAAATTACCTGTTAGGAAAAATACTGAACGCGTTCAAGAAGCACATATTTATTCATTATTAATCCCTCTGGTTAGGGCCGTCACAGGTGGCAACTATTGGGCTGCCACCCGGGTTACAAGTTGAATTTCACTTGGGTCTTCCTGCATCAACCAAAGACAACCTTTGAAACATGAGACGGTCTCTTGGCAAGAAGAAAAAAGTCAGACCCATGGATTTCCTATGAAGAATGGGGGTTTACATTGCACAGGGCTGCAGTTCTACTTAGAAACAGGGAAGGGATCCCACTCTTCCTGATGGTTCCCCACTGTAAACACAGCACTTGACCTACCTCTCAGCAGACCCCATTTCTTGTTAATTGGAGACAGCTTTAGTTGTCAATCAAAGTCCCAAGGGGTGGGAAGATGGAGCCAGAAAGCTAGTATTGACTCTAGGTTCAATCCTGTTTTGATGGTAAGAAACCTTCCATTGTGGTGAGAAAGGAAGCAGATACTGCTGGGATTTGAACCCAGACTCCCCTATTTACTGAACAGGTGCTTTTACCAACTAAGCCACAGTGCCCACACATAGGAAATGCTCACCCACCCCTTTGAAAATCACCAGTTTGCTTTGGGAATTAAGACAGAAGTGTTTCTCACAAGTTAAAGAAGTTGGTGGTGGGGGCAGGTGGCCTGAGTTTGAGGCAAGGTCTTCACAGACCTGACCTGACCCCAGGGCCTGGCCCCAGGGAGTCAACGTGACTTCAGCCCAACCTGGCAGCTGCACACCCAGTGCCAGCAGGGCCCCGCTGTCTCCTCTCTGCTAAGCGGTTCCCTCCTCCCAGGCCCCTGCACAAGGTGCATGCTCCTGAATCCATGCTCCAAAGCCGGGCAGTATCCTCAAGAAGCCATGCATGCTCATGGTGTTGTCCTCACATCTGGCATAAATCACAGAGTGGCCCATTCCTGTGTCTTGATGGAGGATGAAGCGCTGGCTCAGGTTTCACAGGAGCTGTAACTTCACAGGAGGAGCGTGTCGTCACAAAAGGCACCAGGAGTGGGGGTGCGGGATTTGATAGTGTCAGAACGTGGTGTGCCTGGACCAGCAACAGAAGTTGCAACCTGGTCCCCGAGGCAGACAAGTGAGTTAGTCCTCACTCGAGCAAGCCACTAAGGGCTGCTATTTCCAGGCAATACCTTGCAGCAGCCACAACATGCTGTATGGCTCTTCTTCACCAGGCTTTCCTCAGAAGATGGCTTCCTTCGTCAACACGGGCGTAGCTTCTTATGAAGTCAGCTGCAGCCAGGAAAGCTTATGCCTCCTTGCATGAGTTACTCCCCCAAGTATTACCCTGCCCTGCCTTCTGCCAATATAGCCATACTGTCCCACCATCGAAGAGGGGACCATCCTGTCTGTGAAGCAGGCTGGGTTGAAGGTAAGTCACAAGCATAAAGGAGATGAAATGCAGCCATATGAGGAAAGGCTGGGAGAACCAGGTGAGGTTGGCTTGGAGAAAGTTCAGGGGGCACGTGAGGACAGTCAGTGATTTTGGACAGCTTGCCATAGAGAGGAGGGAGGAGAAGTTTCTCCCCCCACTGCAGAGGCTGCCGTCTGCACTGAGCGCTGAGACAGACGCTCCGCAACCCCGTCATAACAGCAGGGCCAGGGAACAAGGTGCCCATGGCACCCGTGGGCTCTGTTTCATCGGAGGCGGGGTAGTGCCTGGAGAAGGGCGGGTTTCATCCAGTGCACCCTGCATTTGCGCAGGATGTAGGAGTAGAAGACGATGGTCCTTCCCAACCTCACGACTCAGAGGAGACGCTGACTCCATAGAGCTGATTCATTATTGGCACTTGCCTGGTCCTGGCATGGGCAGGGAGAAGCCCCCTGCCACTGACATGCTGCTTCAGCCACGCGGTCCACACTGGACTGGAAACAAGTTGTTTTGGCCCACGGCTTGTAAAAGGTCGCCAGTCCATGCTCCAAGTCGTGTGGAGGCAGAGACAATTACATGTAGTTAGAAAAATTCATTTTCTTGAGCAGCTGTATCTATTCAGCCCCACTGGCCTAATAGCAAAGACACTGGTGTCTTGGATCAAAGATTCTGGGTTCAAATCTTCTCCCACCTTCTCCCCTGGGGCAATGCAAGGGAAAGCTTCTCCTACAGAAGTACTTACTGGGTCCTCTTCCTGTCTCTGTTGGGGTAGTGGAAGAGAGACCTCTGTGTCCATGTAGGTGGTGAGAGGAGTGTCAAGGGCTAGAAATATGTGGGGGTGTTGTGGTGCAGTGAGAGCATGCTTGGGTCTGTGACTTGTCATTGGAGCTTCTAGTTTCCAGGGCCTTCCTCACAGCTGGTGTGAGGTGAGCATAGCTGGGGGCTCTGCTCTTGGACCGTATTCATGCTTTTGCACGTATCTAGACCTGCACCATCTGCCTTTCAGGTTTCTTCCCAAATTTCCCCTTGCCTCATCTTGGCATCCTACAGGGACCTGCCTGGGCTCTTTCTGCTGCTGCTCTGAGCCAGGCTCCTTCTGCGGGAGCAGCTCTGGTATGTCTCGTTGTGTTTTCCTTGCACTGTCCCTTTACGGCTAACGCCCTCATGCTCAGCACCGCAGGGTTCGCTTTGCTTGTGGCAGTTTTGCAGCACTGGGGACTCCACGTTCTCTGCCCTGAGGATCCAGAGACATTTCTTGGTTCTTCTCTCTGCACCGGACTGGACTCTGTCAAGTCAGAGGCAGAGCAAGTACAAGATCTGCATACATCTACTGAGGCAATTGTTGAGATCCACCCTGGATATGATCCCAGAGAGTTATAATAGGAAATAACTGCTAGTTCAGCCCAGGAGTGCCCAGAGCATTGTTGCTGAACTCACAACATATTAAGCTCCCAATGAAATGCAGCAGCACAGTCTCCCAGCCCGAGGGACTGGGTTATCTCCTGGCTTCTCCCTTTTGTCAGCATGTGAGAGGAAGGCTGTGGTGGGTGCTGCAAGCACATGTCATCACCTGCCTCCTTGGGATGGGAGTGCAGGCAGCGATCAGGGCTGTGGCTGCTCGGCTCGTGGTGTCCCTCCATGGTGTGGGGTGGGAAGAGGCTCTGCCTGTTTGCATTGAAGGCAGGGAGGGGAAAGACAAACCTGATGAATAGGGGGTGAGGGCAAAGACCTTTCTCTTCAGCCACAATCCTGTCAGCTGCAGTATACCAGCTCTTGTCAGCTTTTAGCTGTGTTATGTGTAAGTTAGGCCATATTAGCAAATGAGGCAAAGGGAAGTAGAATAGAAACTGAGTCGGGGTAAAAGAAATTTCTTAAAAAGAGGAGCCAGTGTTAGGACATGAAATGTTAATTAAGTTTTCAGGTTAGCATCCTCTATCTCAACCAACAGGATGATGCAAGATCATCCCCTTTCTCCCCCAGATTGGCAAAGGTCTGTCTGGTAATGCTGGATGAAAGGAGGATAAAAGGAGTGGGATGGAAAAGGGATCCATTCCCTGTGATATGACACCCTCTGGTGTCCTTTGTTGAGGTTCCCACCTGCAAACCTAAGTGAAGATCTAATGCCTCTTAGTACTTAGTCTTCAGATTTCATAGTGTAAGAGTGATGTAGCCGTGACAGTACAGAGATGATGTGGGAGCCAAGGATCTCTCAGGGTGCTCTATCTCACTACACCTGCTGCATAGTTGGGATAGAGTTAGAGAAGCTTTCCAATGCAGGATATTCTTGATCTAAGGAAGACTGTCTAAAGATTCAAAAGGTGGTTTCCCTGTCTCAGCTATGAAGTTGTTCCAACGTAAGATATCGCCCTAAGAAATCCTTGCCTCTCTCCAAATCTGAGTAACACGTCCCCAACAAGCTGGACGGCTCTAGAATTTTTCGATTTTTGAAGATGTAAAGATTTTACTTTGTAAGACTGCTTATTTCTACTTAGATCATGAAGTCTATACACTTATGAAATGCATGTATGTGTATTTGTGTATGTGATTCTGTATTGGATAGCAATACTCCAAGATTTGCTAAAAGTATTCATAATTGGAGACTTGCAGTAAAGATTGCTTCCTCATTCACTCCATTGAAGGAGGCTAGTTTTGCAGGAGAACAGAGGCTGTCAAAAGAAACCCTCATACCCTGAAATCGCCTTTAAGGGCCAACCAGGCTTTGTGGGAGTTGGGAGGGAATAAAAATCCCTCTGGGCAGGAAACAAGACACACGCTTCCAGAGAGGTCTGGAGAACCACGGGGAACAAGAAAACCGTTGTTTGTGATCCGATGGTGCAATGTCAGTGCACATGACCCCACCTCCGAAGGCTGCGTCTCCAAATCATAGTGGGCTCAGGTGTTTCTCCTGGAGTTGTTCAGATCCTGTGAGGGTGCCACCTGGCAGTGGGGGCAGCAAGACACCCTCCACAGGATCTCATCATTCCCCACCGTTGAGAAACTCTGACCTAGACATGCTCTCCCTTGCCCAGCTCCTTTAGCTCCTTTGCTCTCCACACGTCCAGGGCCCTGTCTCTCCTTGGGTGTCTGCAGGTGCAACAGGAAGAAATGTCACATGTTCACCTGCTGTTGGAGTCCAACAAATATCTGTGCAAACGAAGCAGAGGTTTTCTGGATGCTTGACATCCTGGTCTGAGAGAGAGCACTGAAGTGAAGTGACAGCAGAGAGCTCTGTCTTTGCCCCCGCGAGAAGCAGCCTCTCTGGTTGAGGACAGCAAGATCGCTGCCCGGGTAACCAAATGGATGTGAAGTCGCTCCATGGCCACAGTGATAGATTTTGTTTCCAGATTCTGGACTTGGAGCGAGGCTTTTCTTCATCATTCATTGTCATCACTGCTGTCTTCTGCCTCTGGTCTTTCTCTTTTCCATGGGTTAGGGTTCCATACTACAAGACCCAGCTGTGGTGGCCGAGTGGTTAAGGCGTTGGACTTGAAATCCAATGGGGTTTCCCCCACGCAGGTTCAAATCCTGCTCACAGCGTCTGTCTTTGTTTAAGTTCATTCTCCATGCAATGCAATGAAATGTTCAGTTCTGGCTATACAATAACTTCTCAGAGGATGTGGAGAACTATCCCTTGGGCTCTTAAGGAAGTAAGAATATAGTCTTCTACCTGAGGTGGAAAGCAAAATTCAAGCTAATGAACTGGAAAAAAACAAAGTGATTTCTAAAAAAATACAGTCCCAAATTCAAAGACAGCACTGGGTCTACTATCCTCTGCCTTGGGGTTTTAGACTCCCCTTGTACTTTACAGCACAGTAAGATTCTTTTCACTCCACAGGCCAAGGGGGACACTGGGGAGGTGAGGAGGGAGGAGGTATAGGAAGATGGGAACTACCTGCTGCAGCCAGTGATGTCCCTGGCTCACCCCAGCTCCCCATGAAGGCAATTCCCACAGCTGGACTCCTCTGGTCAGTAGGGGAACTCCAGGACAAGACTACGAAGGACTTATTACAGCATGCATCCAACGCAAAAAGAAAAAAAATGGAACCAGTTTCTACAGGACCAACTTTACAAGCCGCAAAACAACCGTCAGAAGAACATCACCAATACGGTACACCATGTTAACATCATACTCGATGATCATCATTTGATCCAGTGGGAGCATCTACGCCAGATGCTTACCATGCAGCAGCCTAATTAGCTCTGCAGTAAAATCTCAGGCAGGACCCACGCGAGAAGCAGTTTGCCTTTTTAGCAACACAAAATGTGGCGGCACAAATCTGTGCCACTGTTTGTGCCCCAGTGCATGCCCCTGCCTGGGTGCTTTGCAGTAGGGCACATTGTCCCACTGTTCCACCTACTGCAAGGTGGGAGGAGGGGTGGTGGGGGCACAGGGTGCCTCGGCAGGCGCTATCTCTAGCCTGCACTGAGGCACCCTGTGCCCCAGCCACCCAGGCAGCGGCACGTGCTAACAGGGGAAGCAGGCAGCCCAGTGCTGCCTGCTTCTCCCTCTCCATGCACTGTGAACCCTTGCGCTGAGGCACCTGCACCCCGCGCACCCCGTGCAGCCGGTCCCCATCTGGCTGCTCCCCTGTCTCAGCGTTTCTCAGCGCAGGGACTCCACATGTCTCAGCGCGGGACCTCCACTGCGGCGCCTCGGCACTGAGGCATGCACAAACGGGAGCAACCAGCCCAGGGCTGCCTGCTCCCCCATTTGGAGGAACCCTGCGCCCCAGTCAACCAGGGACCAGCTTGCTGGGGCGCAGGGTGCCTCAGCACGGGGGCTCGACAGCGCACGGATATGGGAGAGCAGGGAGCTCCAAGCTGCCTGCTCCCCATCTCTGCGTTGGCCCTGGCACGTGACTTTGGCTTGGTTTGCACCACCTTTTTTCTATTTTGTGGCAAACGTTTCAATGTCTTTTACTTTCTCCTCCCACCACTTGTTCTTTCAGTCTCAAATTTTGCTCTGGGTCTCAGCTTTAAGCGGCGTAATATGAAAGCGAAGCAATTTAAAACATCTCGGAGTAGTGTTAGTTTAAGGTGCTGAATGGACTTTAAGGCAGCAGGAAATCCCGGGTCATGCAAACACTAACACAGTCGCGTTGACGTAAACAGGAAATGTTGTTTCCTCTACACACGGCCAAAGTGGTCACAAATTAATTTGCTTCTGTTTGAAGCTGATGTCATTCTGCCAATGCCTAGTCTCCCTCAACAGAATTGTATCAGGTGAGTTAAAAACCAGAACAAACAAGTCACAGTTATGACAGGCACCGAGGTGTGGGAGGCAGAGACAAATTAGATAGCACCTCTTTAGGAGACCAGGAGTTGCACATGATCGGTTACTAAATGTGCCATTAGGGAATGCACCTATTGATTGGCTTAACTATGTGGAAGGCTTTGGATCTGTGTACCCTTGCAGCTCCCTGTTCTGTTACCCAGGCTAATCACCTGGCTGAAAGCAAAGTTAATTAATTTATAATCACTGTGCCAGGTAGGAGAGGAGGGCCCCTTGAGAGCAACACCTAATTGGTCTGGACAGACAGTACCTCTTTCTGATTGCTCTGCAGAGCTGTCTGTCATGTGGGCCCTGCCTGCTGCTGACTTTATCCCAGGTATATAAGGGCTGGGTTGAGGCAGGTGGTGGTGTTGCTGCATGGTGAGAGATTTTGGGTTTGGGTTGTGTGTGGTCTGCTCTGAGCTGTGAAGGTGTTTATATCTTTCCAGTTGCTTTTCTTGGTTTCTGGGGTAAGAATATTTCTTGTGAGGTCTGTTTTGCTGTTCCATTTTTTTAGAAGATATTGGCTGGGCTGGGCTGGGCTGGGCTGTGCAGCAGAATCTGTATTAATAACTCTTAAGGGTGCAAGTTATTAGTTCTTCCTCTAATCTAAAAAGAGCTGATTTGTGCCTTGGGCTGGGAAAAAGTCTCCCTAGTAATTCCTTGGGTGAATTGCTGCTTGACCTAGGATAAGAGCAGGATCCTGGCTCAAGAAAAGAGCCTTAGTACCTAAAGGGGATAGTCTCCCTTGGTGGCTCTGCTCCCTGGGAAGAAGGAAAGCTGTTGCACTCAAGATGCAATACCCACCTGGGCTGTGCCTAGTCACATGGAAAACCTGTGTGAGAGGCAGGCTGTGCTTCAGCTTGTGGTGTGAGGTAATGGCCTAGTTGCCTATGCTCATGCACTAGGCAGTGCTGGTTGAGGTTTCCCAAGAGTGCTGATGACTTGGTGGAGAGGGCAGGCAGGGCTGTGCTTGGAGAGAGGGCGGCCACCAGGAAACCGCAGCTGATCTAGAGAAGGGAGCTGAGGGGTTGGCTTTCCCTCCCCTTCTAGCTCTAGGAGTGGGGGCAGCAGGTAGCTCTTCCATCCTGGCTCTCTGGGCAGCAGTGAGAAGAGGCTACCTTGTCTCATGTGCAGAGGCTGTGTTCCCCATCAGTGTGTCCTGGCCCTGCACCCCAGTGGGGTGTGCTGTTGCTCCTATGTTTCCTACTATGCAGTGGATTCCTGAGCAACTTGCTGTGCTGGTGAGCAGGAGTGAAGGCCCAGGCAGTAGTACTTGGCTTGGAAATGAGGTTTTGTCATCCCTGCCCTCAGTGCAGCTGGGCCAGGCCTGAGTGCTTGGCTGGAGTGGCTCTTGTGGTCCGCTGTCTGGCTGCTGGGCTGTCCTACCCTTAGCAAGCTGCATGCTTAGGATAGCCCCCACTCCACTTCAAGGCAACTACTTGTACAAACAGCTGTGCAGCTCCTGGAAATGCTGGGTGGGGGGCAGGGAAGCTGCAGTCTCTGGGGTACTAGAAGGTATGCTGCCTGCTTAGCTCCTCGCTGCTTTCTCCTAGTTTTCAGTGACTCTATTCCCCTGCCATGGCCTCCAAGGACAGTGATCCCCGGGCTGCCATCTCTGAGCCCCAGGGGCAGAAGCAGCAGGTAGGTGCACCCTGCAGTGCTGGGGCTGCCTGGGGTGGGTGTGGTCCTGCTTGGGACTAGGGACCCTGCTCCCGAGCAGCCCAGCCTGGTGCTGGTGCCAGCTGTTGTGAGCCGAGAGTGGGGAGCAGGCCCACCCTTGGCAGGGAGTGGGCTCTGCTCGGCAAAGCTGAGGGACTGGATGAGTCCCCCTCGGCCCCAGAGCAGTCAAGTGCTGGCTCTGCCCACCCTGAGACCTCCTCTTCCTGTGGGGTGAATGTGTGACCGTTTGAGCTCAACGGTGAATAAGTCAATGTATATGCCTGAGGGCAGTTGTCCTATCTGGCCATGTGGAGAAGGAGGGTCCTGGAGGTCCAGTTCCTAAGGTAGCCATGAAAATGGAGTCGGTTGAGGGTAAGTGGAGCTGAGCAGGAACTGGGGCGTGTAATCCTCCACAATGAGTCTGTGGCCAGCTTGTTACAAGGCTGGAGACTCAATGGCAGGACCAGTGAAGGCTGTGAATATTTTCCACAAGCCTTGGAGGCTGCAGCGGCAGGGGGCTGGTCAGCCCTGGTCCAGCTCTGCTTCCTGCTGCAAGGTTGGGAGGCAATGTCCACAATAATCCCTCTGCCCCATGGGAGTGAGGACCCTTTCTGAAGCCCTGTGGCTCCGTGCCACCTGTAGAGCCTCGGGAGGAGGCAGCCGTGAGGTTATTGCTGACAGAAGTCTTGGCAGCATCTTCAAGGAGGCGGACAGGCCCTCCTCTACCCAGCTCCTGTCATCTTCCCTATGCAGCCCTGTGCTTCCAATGCAGTAAAAACTCTCTCCCTCCCCTAGGTGCCTGCAGAGGCCAAGGACCTGGATGCAGCTCCAGTGGCAGTGGCCAAGGATGCTGTCTGCAGCACAGCTGCTGGGCCCAAGGCTGCAGTGTCCAGCATGGTGGATGTAGCCAAAGCAGCTGTCCAGGAGGGTGTGGAGAAGACCAGATTGGCAGTGACCAGCAGCGTGGATGCTGCAGCGGGCTTGTCTGTGGGCCAGAAAGTTACAAGTGACCTGGACCTGGTGCTGGGGAAGACAGGGCAGTGGGTGGACCACTACCTCCCCATGACGGCTGAGGAGCTGGGTGAGGAGACTGGTACCAGGGAGGGGGAGCTTGGCAGCTGGTGGCTCCATAACCAGGGCAGTGGGCATCCTACCCTTGTGGTCACTGAAGCTACTGACCTTCATGGCTTGAAAAGCCTTTCCCAGTCTTGTGGGATCTCCCTCTGGCTGCTCCTGGCACACATGGGGGAACTGGAGGACGAGTGAGGAGCTGGATTGATTCCAGCCTGTTCTCCTTCCCTCCAGGAGGGCTACCGCTTCCAGCGGGCAGTGCTGCACAGCCAAAAAGCTGTGCAGGAAGTGGCGACCATTGCTTTTTGCTATTTGAAGTAGTACAGTTGGGTTAGTGCAACACGAAGCGGCCACAAACACTGGGCAGGGGTGTCCTGGTCCAGGTTGCCCCAGCTCCAGTTATGCCATGGTGAGCAGAGCCTGGAGGCACTTGTGGTTCAGAGGCTGCTACTTGAGCCCTCTGAGGGTCCCACAGGCGGGATGACACTATGCAAGCCCCTTTGTAGGGCTTGGTTGGAGTTAGATTGTTTCACTGGGGTGGAGGGGTCCTCAACACTTTGGGGGCAGGGAGGCTGTGCCAGGCTTTGGAGGCATCCTCCTAACCCCCTAGCTTACACCCTCTCCTGCTCCCCCCCCTAATGCAAGGCAGCTGTGCCATACTTGCTTTCCCATGGGTTCACTGTCCTCACAAGCTCCCTCAGGGGCCCTGACCCCCCTTTTTCTCCCCCCCCCCCCCCTTGCCTGGGCTAATGCTTGAGTCTGCAGGTCCTGACTGGTCCCCACTGATGGGGTGGTTTCTCCTGCTTTCTTCCAGCTGCACTTGCTGCCTCTGTGCAAGGGGCAGAGGTGGCTCCACTGGAGCAGCAGAAGCAGCAGCAGAGCTACTATGTGTGCCTGGGCTCCCTCTCTACTCGCCTGCAGCAGCGAGCCTACCAGCACTCCCTGAGCAAGATGAGGAGTGCCAGGCAGAGCGCCCTGGAGGCCCTGGTCCAGCTGCAGCAAGCTGTGGACCTGGTAGGGCCTCCCTTCCTGCAGCACCCCTTCCTCCTCCCAGGGTTCAGGGCGTTGCAGGAGTTGGCTTGCAGGAGCTGGCCAGCCTGGATGTGTACCTGGACAAGCGTGCCGGCAGGGGCTGAATGTGCAGGGTTTAGGTACAAAAGGATCCTGAAGGACCTGTGGTTCGGGTGTCCCCTCCCTGCCCCATTTGGGCATGGGATCAAGTGGTCCCTCTTTCCCTAGCCCTTAGCTTGCCTGAGAACCTAAGTCTCCAGGGCCTGCTGCTTGGGGAGGACCTGCCTTCCAGTGAGGCCCGGTGGTATCTCTGCTCTAGTACCATTGGCTCCAGAAGGCATCTGTGGCTGCCTAAGTGGAGGAGGATGCTGTGGGGGTGTTGGCACTGTCCTGCCTTGTAACCTCATCTTGTGTGCCCTAGATTGGCTCAGCCAAGCAGACTGGGGATCAGATGGTGCACGACAGCCAGGAGAAGCTGCAGCAGCTGTGGCTGGAGTGGCGCCAGGGCCAGCCAGGAAGCCAGGAGGGGGACAGCACCCCACAGCCTGAGGTAGGAGTGCCCCTGCTCCAGAGCAGCCTGGCCATGCCCTGGGGCAAGTCTTGCCCCTAGGGAGCCTGCTGAGGCTTTCTCTCACTCTGGCTCCATCTCTCCCTGCAGGAGATGGGATCCCAGGCTCTGGCCACTGTCCAGACCCTCCTCCAGCAAGAGCAGGATGCCTGGCAGAGCCTGATAGCCAGTATCCAGGGGCTGCCAACCAGCATGCAGGAGCAGGTCCAGCAGGGCTGCCAGCACCTGGGGGAGCTCCAGGCTGCCTTCTCCAGTGCCCCGTCCTTCCAGGAGCTGCCTGAGGGGCTGCTGAGCCAGAGCAGGGAGAAGCTGGCCAAGGCCCAGGAGTGCCTGGATGATCTGCTGGAGTATGTGATTAAGAACATCCCCCTGACCTGGGTTGTGGGGCCACTTTCTCCTGCTGGAGGCTCTGCAGAGCAGGTGGAGGAGCCTGCAGGGGAAGGGAAGGTGGAGCCCTGAAGAACTAAACCCCTCTTGGGTTATGCCTAGTAAAGGGGTCCTTTCTCTCCAAGGGATTTGATTCAAGCTGTGAAGGTGGGGTAGTCTCATCATCTTCCTTCTGATGGGCAAGTCTTTTGCCCTCCCCACTGAGCTGGGTATTCACTTGGGTGTCCCAGAAAGGGCTGCCTTTCCCTGGATGGCTCTAATCCTGCTGTACCAATTGGCCTGTCAGCTGCCTCCTGATCGAAGGCTTCTTCTGCTCCAAATCCCTTGCCTGCCTTGTGCCTGTTTGGTTGCTGGCTTAGTGTTGATCACTGTTGCATTCACAGCCTGTCCTGAACATGTTCTTCCACCAAGTTGCAGGGAGGAAAGGAGTCCTCCTGAAGCAGTTTTGTAGAGGGGATGGTTTCACCTGCTACTAGAATAAATGCTGCATTTGAAAAAATGCTCTCCTAATTGGCTTCTAATTTGTTGGTCCCCAGCAACTCCTGTTCCTGCAGTGTCTCCCTTCCCCAGTTGACTTCCTCATCCTACTGCTGGAAAGGAAGCAGCTCATTCTCTTTTTTTCCTCGTGGCCTTGTCTCACTTGTTCCAGCTTCCTGCGTTCTATTATTCCTTGCTCCTGTTGTGCTTCTCACTTCCTCCAGTTCGTTACAGGAAACAGGAGGAGGAAGCAAGGCACCTGGTGTCCCTCTGTGTTTTGCCCACTTCCAGGAAGCCTGCAGGAACTATGTATACTTTTTGCCCTTTTCCCCTGCCTTCCTTTCTTCCCTAGTGCAGCAACTCCTTTCCTTCCTAAGAAGTCTCGGGGCTGAAAGCAGGGCATGTGGCTGAGAAGCTGGGTGGGGATCTGCATCTGAGGGCGGGAGGGCTTGGGGCTGGGACCAGGATGATGGGTTGGGAGAGCATGGGGCTAGGGCCTGAGCAGGAGCCGTAATCTCCTTGTTCCATCCTTGCCTGTTGAACTGATGCTGGTTGCATGGTGGGCCGCAGCTCTGCCCCAATCCAATGCTGTTACAGCCCCATAATCACAACTTCTGGTCTCACTTCCTTTCCTGCTTCTGACTGCAGTTCTCCACCTGGCTACAGCCCTATCCTAATACCCCAACCCATCTGCCTCACACCCATGGCTGGGGGTGAAGCCTGTGTGGGCTGGGTGATCTGTCCAGTGGAGCCAGGCTAGGCTTCCCACCCATCCCTAATTGGGTGGGACAGTCCTGGAATGAGAACACCAAGTCCTAGGCTGCATGACTTGGAGATGACACTTGTCTGGGGTTCACAGCATCAAGCAGGGATGTGGGGTTTCTGCTCACCACAGGAGATGATGGGCTTCCTCTTGTAGGCTGGCAGTGTTCTAGTTGGCAAAGGGCTGCCAGGAGCAGGCTGCAGGGGGGCCACGTGCATGTGTGGTGCATGGGGTCTGGGCATGGAGTGGGTGGAGCCCTGGCCAGTTTGCTGTCACTGTGTGCATTCCCCAGGGTGGGGTATGGAGGGGACATGTGCCCCCTCCAGATTTCTGTGCAGGGTGGGGGTGGATGCAGGCTGCCTGCTGCAGTCTCAGGGTTCCCTGCTCTGCTGTTGTCCCCTGGGAACCCCACATAGGCTGTACCACCATGGCAAGGTAGTTGGAAGGAGCTATTACCAGGGCTGCTGGGAAACGGAATCAGGTAGCTGTACTGCCCCCAGCCTGCTGCACAGGTCGGGGTGGCAGGGCTGGCTACATGTGCCAAGGCCTGGGCTGCTCTCCATGCCTGGACTGAGCAGGGCTGAGGGCCCCATTGTGGGCTGGCCAAAATGCCTTGACACAGCCCACAGTCCAGATGCAGTGTGACTTGCCTATCCCTATTCTAGGAGCCTCATCTCTTTCCATTGCTCCCGCCTGCCTCTCTTTAGAGTGAATCCTTCTCTGGTGCTGCGGGGGGCCTGCACTGCTCTTAGGTAAGCAGAAGGATCTCGGGCTGAGTTGCCCTTTTCTTGCCTTGAGACCCTTGTATTGCCCCCTGTCCCTTCCTCGTTTTTGAGGAAATGCTGAACTCCACCCTTCCCAGCTCACTTTAACCATGGGCAGTTCTCGGGCTCATAAAGAGATCAGATGTTTTACTCCATCAATGCCAATGGCCACAAGGGGCAACCTGTGCACTTTTGCCTGCCTGGCAACACAGGGACCTGGAGAGAAGGGGTGGAGCTGCCAGATCTCTTCTTGTAACCTGTAACAAATGCTTGCTCCAAATTACTCTTGTACTGAGCTGAGAAGAGTGCAGTGACTTGATGTTTCTGGCTCTAAGCTGGGCCTACCCTGAGAATTAAAAATGCATCGGACCAAGGGAGCTGCTCTGAGCCCCGGTGAGAAGCAAACAAGCCTGGTCTGTGATGGCACCTGGCACTCGCAAGGAGCAGTCACGCTGGCTTTTGGGAGGACAAGACTCCCTAAGGAGTGGTGTCTCTGCAGCCACCTGGTGCTAGTGTTATGCTTCCCAATCATTATGGCTTCCCTTCCCCACCTCATATGCCTGTCCTTTCCTTGTCTCAAAATACCCAATGGCCATGTGAATTGATATAAGCAAATCTCTTCCTCCTTTCGGTGGTTTCAGACCCCAAGGAGCTAGTGTGTGTGTCTCCAGCATGGAAGCCAAGGCTGGCTGCAAGGGCGATGGTGAGCAACAAGGTAACTCAGGGCAGCTCTAATCAAAGATGATTCCTTACCCGATATAGAGATGACCCTGGCTGCAGTGAGCAGCAGTGGAAGAAAAAGCGCTTGGAAAATCTTCTGGTTTGACTTCACCTTTCTGTTTAGATCCCATCCAGATTTCTTTCAGAAAATAGCTGCTGATACTGGAGTGAGTGTCACCCAAAGCCTCCGGTAGAAATGGGGGATCTCTGCAGTGCTGTATGCCACTTTTCATCGATTTCCTCCTTATCCCATGAGGAAGAGGAAAGGGAACAAGAAGCATTGTCGAATGTGCCTAACACCAAAAGGAGTGCACTGCAGATGTCTCTATGTGGCCAACTGCTCGAGGCAAGCGTGGTTGTCCACCTAGTACAGGGGTGGACAAATGGCAGATGTGGCCAGTGGCTGGACTCCACTTCCTAGCAGCCCCTGCCTGCACCCCTCCTTGCTGGTCTCAGTGGAGACCCCGACAGCAGTGGGGCCACAGGGCCTGGCCCTGTGCTGGCATAGCCCCACACTGTCAGGGCCCTGCCACTCCTGTGGTCTTCATGGAGGCCAGCTAGGAGGGGCATAGGCAGGGCCCGTGGCAGGGCAGGAGCTGGGCAGGGCCCAGGCCAGGATCTGGCAGTGGGCATGGTGTGGGTATGGGGCTGGAGCTGGGGTGGAGCTGCAATGCATTCCCTGCATGCCTCCGCCTCTGGAGCCCACGCTCGTTGCAGGGGCATGCGGGCAGGGGATAGCAGCTCTGCCCTGACCCTGGCTTCCCCAAAACTGTATTCTCCCCATCCATGCCTGTACCTCTTGCTCCTGGATACAGCCACATTGTAGCTGCCTAGCCATGCCTCCTGCTCATGCAGGTCCCACCTCTGGCGGTGGGTGTTGCAGGGGAGGGAGCCAGGGCAGCGGGGCTGGGTCCAGCAGGGACAGCCACAAGGAGCTGCTGCCATAGGCACTGCTGGGCAATGGAGTCTGCTGTAGAACAGAAGTTACCCACCCCGATCTAGTAGCTTTGCTTGTGCTATCCGTACACCTAGGAGCCCCAGACATAGGCTGGGACTGCGCTGGGGTTAGTGCTGTGAAGGCACCTGGTACAGAGGTGGTCCCTGGTACTTGCGTTCTGTTCTAGTGAACGTGGACCTGTGCACATGAATGTGTCCCCTGAAAGGATGGACCCAGGCATCTTGGTACCCATGATGCTTCGTGATGTTCTCAATAAAAGAAATCAGGGGTAAAACTCCCCCAAACGAGGATGGTCTGATTCACACGTTCCCATTGATTCAAATTTGCCCACAGGCAGGTTTGGCCATACATGGGTCCATCAAGGTGAAAAACTACAGCACTGTCTCTACCAGGATCTTACTTTCCTAGTCCCTATTGATGTCCTCCCTGGAGTGTGTGATCTCAATGGAAAACCCACAGCTTTGTGCAGTGGAGGCCAATTTTAGCATGATCCAACATCTGGGGCACGGTGAGAAGAAGAAGAAGACGCAATGGGTTATGGAAAACTGCAGAAAATAGAAGGGAACCATAAAGAGCAAACAGGTTCATGTCAAGGAAGCAGCCACAGCTGCCCAGCAGCCCCAAGAAGACTGCAGCTGTCTGCTGCCACTATTTGTTCAGTGAGGGGGAATCCAGTCTCCATGCTCCAGGCCTCTTTGGGTGTCAGTCATGTCACAGATCAGGGCATTTTATTTGCAAATACAGGTGAGTTTTCAAGCTGAAGATGATTGGAGGGTGTGTGGGCAAGCAAGGTACTGACTTGCAGGGGTGGAAGATGAGAGACTGCTGTCCCTGTCCAGAGCACAGAAACTGCTTGTGGGGCTTCTGGATGTTACTGTCCCTGTTGGAAAATGATAGGTGCAAAGACCTGCACCCACAGGGCCTAGGGAGGGTCATCCTCACCCTAATGGCAGTCTGGGGGAGCTGGTATAATAAAGCATGGAGAGGAGCCTGTTGGCCCATCTCCCATGTTGGGAAGACCCTCATGTTTCTGCGAGATGTTGATTTCTCTTTCAAAAGCTAGCTTGCAGTTGGGGTGTTTCAAGGTGGTAGATGGAGTTAAGATATCACAAGAACTGTTTCGAAGTGGGGAGTGGAGTGAAGATGGTGCAGAGGCAGCTTTGATTCAGCGATCAGAGTAGAAGCATGATCAGAGTAGAGGCGACAGCAGCTTTGCTGAGGTGCTCCCCTGAAGGCCTCCCTAAGTGGCACGTGAGCTGGGATTGCTCTGGCTGGGAGAGCCCCCAAGGCAAGATGTCCCTCAGGGGTGAGAGAGAGTCTGGCCCGGACTTCAGGCTCCATCATTTTGGGCAAGGAACAGAGTAACACAGGACAGGAAGAAGTGACTCTCGAGCTCAGGGGCCACCCACAACCCGGTGAGGAAGATTAATTTTAGCAATGTGTTCAGCTGGCTTCCCTGAGTTGGTGCCATGCTGCTTTCCTTCCCCTCCTAGTTCAGCCCTGTTTCTTTGAACCCTTAGACTCATTTCTGGCTAGTGGAAAATGTTGCTTGTTGATAGCCTTCTTTCTGTCCCCCATAACCAATGGTGACATTTACTTTCCCCGGCTCTGGCCAGCACTCAAACTGGCACGTGGGTTTGTCAGGACGGGATGCCTCTGGTTGAACAGGGCTTCATTCACTGCCACAGGGTGCCCAGCAGGAACAGGAACTATCTCTGCCCAGGCCTGCACTTCTGCCCTAGTGCAGAATATGTGCCCAATAGGCTGTGTGCTTGTTCCCCTGCCAGCTATAGGGACTATGCAAATGGTCTCCCTCTGCCCCCTCTCCCTGCAGGGTGGCGCACACTGTCACTGAAAAACACACTCGACTTGTTTTCTAATCTCACCGAATGCTGTTGGTGCCTCAGGCCTGTCATTTGACTGGCCTTTCTTCCTTCCTTTCTTGAAGATTGGCACCGCATTGGCATTGGCATCTCGACACAGACTCTATGCCAAAGTGTGCAGGAACATCTAGCGCAAGGCTTGAACTGGCACGCTGGTCACTAACAGCGTGTTGCACTTTGGCAGGGGAGTTCTCTGGTTACAACTTTAGATGGCTTCTAAACTGGTGCAGCAATGAGCAAAAGATGATTAGCAGATCCCCACTTCAAAGAAGTGGTTAGTTGAAAATCCTGATGAATGACAATATTATAAGGGTTCTGATGGAAACAGGACTCAATCCTCAGCTGCTATAAATGGGTGCAACTCCGCTGAAGTCACTGGGACAACAGCCAACCAATTTAAAAAGCATCACTGGTTACCTGGTCAGAGGAGCAGGGGCTTTTCCCTCCCCCACCCAGGTGACCAGAGGGACCACACTCTCGGCACCAGGCTTTTGTCACGTAGGCAGGGAGGAAAATTCCCCCCTCCCTTACAAATTCGACCCCAGTGTCCCAAGCTGACCGGCACAGATTTCTGGAGGGAGATGCAGACGGTGGCATTTCTGCCACACTTCCCCTCCTCCTTTAAAAGCTCGGGCACAGGGCTTCTCAGGGCCATGTGCCTGGGTGTGTTAGGTCAGGAAGTTCACATGGGATGCCTAAAGAAAAAGAATACCTGACACATGAAACGAGTTATAGCAATAACCTAAAAAAAACATAAAACATGTTGGGTAGTCCCCACACTAGAGATCACTAGAGATCTCTCCGGTAGTCCTGAGGAGCCGTTGCCCAGAGTCCTTTCATGACAGGGCAGCCGCTATCGCATTCTGGCTCCCCTTGATGTGTTCAATGGTGAAGTTGAACTCTTGAGGCTGCCAGGCCCATCGTTGAAGCTTGGTGTTGGTATTCTGCATCGTTTGCAACCATTGAAACGGAGCATGATCTGACAGGACGATGAACAGCTGCCCCCACAAGTAGGGCTGTAGCTTGTTCAGTGCCCAGACAATGGCCAGGCACTCCTTGTTGGATGAAAGGTTCTGCTCCTGCGAGATCAACTTCCTGCTCAAGTAAACCACGGGGTGTTGGTTTCCCTCGTGTTCCTGTAAAAGTATTGCTCCCAGGCCTGTGTCAGAAGCATCCGTGGCCACGGAGAATGGTTTCTCGTGGACTGGTGCCTTCAGGATCGGTTGCTTGGTCAGGGCAGCTTGTAGGGTATCAAATGCCTCTTGGCACTCCTGTTTCCAGGTCATGGGGTCAGGACTGCCCTTCTTGGTCAGCTCATGCAGCGGAGCTGCTGTTGCTCCAAATCCAGGGACAAATCTCCAGTAGTAGCCTGCCAGGCCAAGGAAGGCTCTGACTTGCTTCTTTGTCTGTGGGGGTGGCCAGTCTCTAATATCCTCAATCTTGTCCCGCAAGGGAGCTATGTGGCCTCTGCCCACGTGATGTCCCAGATAAACCACCTCAGGTAGTGCCAGCTGGCACTTCTTGGCCTTCATGGTAAGACCAGCTTGCTGTATCTTACCTAACACAGTGGCCAGATGAGTCGGGTGCGATTTAAAGTCCTGACTATAGACGGCGATGTCATCGATGTATGCCATGGCGAACTGTTCACAACCGTGCAGCAAATTGTTAATCAGTCTTTGGAAAGATGCAGGGGAGTCGCGCATCCCAAAAGGCAAGACGGTAAACTCATAAAGTCCCACAGGGGTGGTAAAGGCAGATTTGGCCACGGCATCCAGGTCCAGTGCCATCTGCCAGAACCCCTTGGACAGGTCGAGGGTCGAGATGATGTTGGCTGGGCCCAGGTGATCAAGCAAAGAGTCCATCCTGGGCATAGGGTAAGCATCAGGGGTGGTAATGGCATTCAGCTTCGTGTAGTCCACACAGAGCCAAATGGTGCCATCCTGCTTCCGGACGAGTACCACCGGGCTAGCCCAGGGACTCATTGAAGGCCGGATCACCCCCAACTCCCTCATCTCTGCAAGTTCCCACTTTATCTCCTCCATCACCTTTGCATTGACTGCGTAGGGTCAGGATTGGATAGGGCAGTGACTACCTGTGTCTATCGTGTGCACGGCCAGGTCCGCTTTACCTGGCTTGTTGGAGAACACCGTCTTGTAGTCCTTGAGTACGGTGAGCAGCTTGTCCTTGTCCTGGGACGGCAGATGATCCGGCAGGCAGGGCTCCTTTATCCCTGCCTCTCCGTCCCAGTCACCATACATGACCGGCTCCTCTGGGTCCTCGGGTGAGCAGTCAGCTGGGGAAACCCAGAACACCATCTCCCCTCGGTCAATGTAGGGTTTCAGCATGTTCACATGCACTACCTTAGGCTTCTTGTGGGACCCGCTCTTGCTCACCACATAAGTCACATCATCCAGCCTGTCCAGGATGAGCCGGGGACCTTCCCAGGCCGCTCGCAGCTTGTCTGATTTTAGTGGCAGGAACACCGTGACCTTGTCGCCTCGCTCAAAGGTACGTAAGCGAGCCTTTTTGTCATACCAGACACTCTGCTTCTCCTGCGCCTGGGCCAGGGAGTCTCGTGCCACTTTCGTCATGTCAGTCAGTTTCTGACAAAAGTTAAGCACATACTCCACCACAGAGGTCTTGGTGGAAGAGATTTTCCCTTCCCACTCCTCTCTCACCAAATCAAAAGGACCTCAAACTCGCCTCCCAAACATCAACTCGAAGGGCGAGAACCCAGTGGGCTCCTGGGGCACCTCCCAATAGGCAAAGAGCAAATGCGGCAGTTTCTCATCCCAGTCATTGGGATTAGAGTCCACATAGGCCTTTAGCACCCCTTTCAAGGTCCCATTGAACTTTTCCACCAGCCCATTTGTTTGAGGATGGGAGGCTGTGGTCTTGAGGTGTTTCACCCCACAGCACTCCCACAGGCACTTCATCACCTCCGCCAGGAAGTTCCCACCCTGGTCAGTCAAGATCTCGGAGGGAAAACCTAGCTGGGAAAAGATCTTAGTCAGGGCATCTGCAACTACAGGTGCCTCGGTAGAGGTTAAGGCAACTGCCCCTGGGTACCGTGTCGCAAAGTCCACCAGAGTCAAGATATATTTCTTCCCTCTGCAGGTCCAATGTCTCAACGGGCCCACAATGTCTATACCCACTCTGTAGAAAGGTTGATCAGTGATCGGGAGGGGCTGTAGGGGCTGTTTGTCCCCACTCTTGCCCGTCGGCTGACACGTCTCACAAGTGTGACGGGCTAGCTGGCAGTGACCTAGCCCAGGGGTTTTGAAAGGGCAAAAGATGATTAGAGGACTTGGGATTCCCTTTCCTCACCAATCAGGCCCCAGACACTAGCCCCTCGTGTCCCCTGATAGGTCCTTTGGGTCACCTGGAGGGGGATAAAAGGGGCAGCACGGCTGACTCAGGGAAGAGACCAGCGAGGGACCACGAGGAAGGAGCTTCAAAGAGCTGGGCCAGCGGGGCAGAAGCAGTTGTCCCAGAAGAGCCTGAAGGAGCAGGACCTGCAGGCAGCAGTTGGACTTTCAGCAGCACGGCATGTGGCTGGCAGAAGAGGCTTCCTGCTGGGCTCCAGGATCACCTATGAAAGGCTGTGGCCAGCAGGAGAGGCTTCCCTGCTCCAGCAAGGATCTAGCAGTGACCTGAGAGGTTCCCAGCTCTGCTTCCAGCTCCTCCAATCAGAGGCCAGGCAGCCCTGGGGCCAGGGCTCCAGGAAGGACAAGACGCCTAGCAGGCTGGTACAATACTGGCGCTGGTGGCTGTGTGGCAGTGTTTCTGCTTACCACATGGGAGATCTGAAGTTCAAGTCCCAGCTTGGGTGACTGGGGGTGAGTGAGATACCTAGGAGACCTTCCTCTTGCAGTGGGAAGGGGGACTTTGAGTTTTCTCCCCTTCCAAGCACCTAGGCCCTATATTTCTTTGTCCTTTGACATTTGTATTTTGTGCCTTTTTATATTTCCCCAACCAGTATTGTTTGCTCTGCTGTTTGTGTTTTGTAAACCCAGTCTTGTGTCAATTATTGTAAGTGTCTAACCTTTGTTGAATCCTGCCCCTTGAGGCATTGTGGTGTCCACTATACCCCCTAATTCTGCCTGTTATATTCCCAGTATTGTTCCCTCATTAAAAGGTATATGGTTAAGTCCCCAGTGGTGGTCTGGCTCTGCTCTATAGGGGGGGGGGGAGAGTCCCTACACCTACTTTACAAGGGATTCTTGCTGAAGAAGCATCCTGTCTTTTAATCTGTGTCTGTAACTTCGGTCGGAGGAATGTTTGCCTCTAAAGCCAATGCCGGATCAGTTTATGCCTGGGTACTTCTCCAAAGGGCTCTAACTTTTACTGAAGGCAAAATAAAAAACATCCATTCTCACAGTCAGGCCCAAGCAGGTGGTCTCATCTATCTAGTTATGTTATGGAGCCCTCATTTAAACCAACTCCAAAAAAAAAAAAAAAATTCACTCAAGTTTGAGATTGCACTCTTTCCCCTGTGGCTTCCCCCCATCCTTATGCATGCTAGAGGGTGCAAGTTCCTTGGTTGTTCCTCTTATGAATCCCTGTTAATAGCTGGGGAGTCATGTGCAGGCTGTTTCCAGGTTTGCAGCAGAGAATGATGGTCAGAAATATTGACTGACCTTCTCTCCAGCAGATCCTTGTAAAGTAGTCCGTCACGTTCTGGGCAATCCTGGGCCAATAGAAGTTCGGCTGCAGCCACTGGCGAGTCTGATCCCTGCCCATGTGACCGGCACAAGGTAAATCATGAGCCAAGGAAAGCAACTGTTGCCTGAACTTTCGGGGTACTATGAGCTGCCAACAGGGCTCCCAGGTCTGGGCCTGGTTCTTCGGTATCCACAACCGATAAAGGAGTCCCTTGTCCCAGACCACCTGTTCCCTCTTTTCTGGAGTGAACTCCGTCTCTGACTCCTGAGCCATCTGCCGGAGCTCCTCCAAGCTGAGGTCCACTAGAACCTCCTGCTTGAACTCTGCTTGCCCCGGTAGGCAATCAACAGGGAGTTCAGGTGCTCCTGCAAGGAGTGCACCCCCACCCTCAGGGATTGCCTCAGACTCCTCCCTGGGAGCCTCAGTTTCCTCTGCCCCTGACCGACCAGACTCCTCCTGGGGACTGTCACTTAAGTCGACCTCGAGGTCGCCGGTTTCCCCGATGGCTGGGGGCTGCTTGCAGTCAGAGGGAGTCAGAGTCTCTCCTTCCTCCCCCTCTGCCTCAGGAGCCAATTGGGTGACCAGGCCTTGGGAAGTTTCCACTCCTCCTGCCTTAGCCTTTCGGCTCTGTTGACGAGTCACCACATTAACACGGTAGGGCTCTAGCTCTAGGAGGTGGCCCTCCTCCCTGTGCAGGTATTCTAGCTCCATAATATCACGTCCCACCAGGATGGGGACAGGAGCCCCTTCCAGCACACCCAGTTCTATGCACGTCCCACAGCCTCTCCACTTGATGGGGGGACGTGTTACTGGTACTACAAATGGCGGGGACCCCACCCCTTGAATGGGAAGGGTCCTCCCGGGATTATATCTGCAGGTGACACAAGGTTAGCATCAATTAATGACACACTGGACCCCGTGTCCAGTTCCCCAACAAGGGTTGTCCCGTTTACCATTATCTTAGTCTGGTGGAAGGCCGTCACCTCCTCTGGGTTTGTAATCCTGTAGCAACAGGCACACTCCTCAGAGTGGCTTGGGTCTCCCCCCTCACTGCTTACAGCTGTTGCATGTCTGACAGGCTTGGGTTTGGTGCTTAGCTTTGGGCAGTTGGGCTTGATGTGGCCTGACTCCCCACAGTTATAGCACCCCCTCTTTTCCAGATTGGGTGGTTTGTCTGAATCTGGGGCCACCTTGCTCTCAGCAGCAGGTGGCCCTCTTTCCCCTTTTGACAGTCAGTAAATTTAGGTACAGTTTGCAACCCTGACCAGGACTCAGCATGGCCTTGCCCTACACCTGGGCAACATTCAATGCAGACAAAGGCCCAGGTCAATAGGAAGGTGAGCGAGGACTACAGCTCTCCAAACATGGATTCTAGCACGTGGCCACTGGGCTACAGGTGGGGGAGAGTGAGAGCGAGTGAGAAGCAGAGCTCAATGTAGGTGGAGTGGGGATGTAGCTCAGTGGTAGAGCGCATGCTTCGCATGTATGAGGTCCTGGGTTCAATCCCCAGCATCTCCATTTTTTCCGGTAGACAGGAGGTCCCTCCATACCGGGCGGACAAAAACTGTCTTGCAGACAGATCTGGCCTTTGGAGGGGCTTTATACCACCCATAGGGGTGGAGGAGACCCAACACATCACAATCCCCCATTTCCACCTGCACTGAAGCTTTCTTCTCTGTAAGTGCATCTACATGAGACATTTACTGTGGAGTTGCCTAGGTAGTTGTGCAGTAAATGTCTCTTGTCTACACATGCACCCCTATTTGGCTGGACTAAATTAACTAACTCTGCAGCAGAGTAGTACTTATAAATTACAGTACAGTCAGACCCCGAGTTACGCGGGGGACACGTTCCTGAAAAACACCGTGTAAGTTGAAACCATGTGTAACCCGGGCGGTACTCCAAAAGGTACCCCCTCTCCAATTGAAGGGATCAGAGCAGGTGCACAAGCGCTGTGGGAGGTGTAGGGATTCTCCTCCCCCTATAGAGCAGAGCCAGACCACCACTGGGGACCTGAAGAAGCTGCTGCTGCCATTGGTGGTGGTGGCAGGAGATGGGGGTGGGTAGTGAGCGGCTGGACGTGGAGCCTCCGCTTTGCCCAGCTCTGTGCTACCGCTGCTCTGCCCAGCTCCGCAGGGCCCTGCAAAGCACAGGGCCCAGGGGGGTTGCCCTGATTTCCCCCCTGCTCTCCCCCGCGCCCCCCCCCCCCCCCAACCGGGACAGCCCTGCTCACCGATCCTCGTTTTTGGTATCCTAGGCCAGGAGCTTCACACTACACTTCTGCCAGATGGGGATTTCACATGGGAAGATGGTTGTTGCATCAAGAAGCAGGAGCTGCAGGGAACTACAAGGCTGGTGCTTGGTGGCAAATCATGGTGACAGCCCAGGACAAGGACATTTCCTTGGGAGCCCAGGTCTTTTCTGATTCAAACTCCCTGGGTTTGAAAAAGGGAAGTGTCCTTAACTTCCCACCAAGCATCCAGCAGTGCTAGCACATTTTGGATCTTTTCTTCATCCCTTCTTCACATCCTTTGAAATACTCCAGTTGGCATTTGTAGGCATGGGAATCTGCACTCAGGGGGTTTCTGAATTCAAAGGAAAGAGCCTAACTTGGTAATGGCAGCCTCCCAAGAGTGTCTAACTGTTTCCTCTGAGCCTGTTGGTAGGCCCACCCAGAATAGGCACCCAGTGAAAAGGATGGAGATGCAGCATGGCAGAAGAGTAATGCTGTTCCTCCAACTCTACAAGAGCTCGCAGTTGACAGTAGCATGGCCTGGCCCGTTGGACAGGTGCCTTGGATAGCCCACAAGGGACGGTGGCCTCAGGAAGGGGAAAAAGGAATTGTCAATCACTGCCCTGAAACCTTGGTTACAATTATACCTTTACCAGTGTGTTTTCAGTGCCAGGCCCCAGGGGACAGAATGAGCCGGACATCCTGCTTCATGGTTCAAGGGTTTCCCCGTTCTGCAGGCATCTCCACCAAGTGCTACAGAAAACCATTCCAAGGGACAGGCGACCACTGCCCAGAGCAGCTCCATGCAGCTGAAGGGATGGTGACAAACAGCCAGTGTCCATCTGAGAGACCAGGAGGAGTCCCTGAGTTCTGGGGACTTCTTCAGAAAGACGGCCATGGGCTGTCCCTCAAGCCACAGTAAAACAGTGCGCCATGCTGTGTGGT
Organism: Alligator mississippiensis; assembly: GCF_030867095.1. Lineage (NCBI taxonomy): Eukaryota > Metazoa > Chordata > Crocodylia > Alligatoridae > Alligator > Alligator mississippiensis. Next base: position 27,131 of record NW_026775392.1, read on the forward strand.
GCTCTGTGTCCTGTGTTGGGGAGCCTTGGGGACTTTCTGTACAGTTTCTGATGCCTGCCACCATGTATTTTCCCCCAGAGCCCCATAGCTCATTGGCTGTCAAGGGACACAGCTCCTTAGCTTGTGGGTGTGGGGACTGTTCCCTTACCCTGCTCCCACTTTGGGGATTCCAGCTTCCTTGATCCCACCCACCTCTCTGCCCACATTGCTGCTCTGCAGCCACTGCTTGTGCCCTCCATCCATCCTTCTCTCTTCTCCAACTCCAGGCATGCTGCTCTGGCCTTGCGGAGCTCTTCACGCGTCCTCTTTCCCTACTTCCTATTCCCAGTCCCAGTCAGTGTACGGGCTCCCGCTGACCTCATGCATGACTTACTTGGGGTCGGCTGTGCTCCCCTGTCACAGTCCACCCAGCTCATGCCCTGGAGCCCCATTCTGTGGGTGGTGCCATTGCAGGTGGCAAGGAGTGAAGCCCTTTGAGGACTGTGTTTCGCACAGCCATGGGGCAGAGGGTACCCTCTGCTAGGTGGTATTGGCTAAATGTGAACTGAGGTCCTTTTCAAACCTGAAATGCTATGTTTCTTTCAGGCTATGATTCTACAGAGGAAGGCAACCTCTCCACCCAGGCCATACCACTGAGCAAAAAGGAAGGCCCTCTTTCTGGAGCATGAACTACCAGCTTTTTCAGCAGGTGCATTGGCACTGTGGCAGAATGCCACCTCTGTCTCTCCCCAAAAACTCTGCTATGTGACAATTTGGTTAACATGGCCCTGGAGAGGGAAGACATCCCATCTCTTTAGTTAACCCTGAGTTGTAACCTGAGCTGGATACATTGCTGAGGGAGTGGGGAAACCTGCTCCCTCTGCCTACATGGCTGGCATCACATTCAGGGCTTAGCCTCCCTATTGTTCCAAGCAATGCCAGTCTACCTGGCCACCAGTGATGCATTTCAAATTCGTTGGCTGGCAGCCAACAGGTGCTGGCCTCCATTGGACCGTGTAAATAAGGTCATAAGGTTTACATAAGTTAAGGACAGACCAGGAGAAGGGGCAGTAGTCATTATGAAAGAACTCAGAGAGAAAAGCTGGACCATCTGAAATTTGCTCTCTCTCTTGAAACTCACGATCAATGAACTGCCTGCCTCCAGAGGGAATCCCCACCTGCCTCTGGATGATACTCGTGAGTAAGCTACCTGAGATCTAACTAGATATATACCTTGCAGTAACTCAGATGCGTGATCAAAGGCTACAAAGCCACCCCGTTTGCTCTATGGGATTTCTTTGATATGACTCTAACCTGTATCCTATTCCAAACCTACTCCTTGTCACCAATCAAGTTCTCCTGTATACCTAGCACGGGAGACTTAATGGGACAGTAGCTAGATTTCTGCTGCAGATGAAGGGAAGCACCCCAAGTTCTTGAAGTGGGTCGAGTACCCTCAAGGGCTACTAGGCCTGTGTTTCCCAGGGGGCACAGAGCCAGGATCAGTCCAGACCCTGGGTGGTGGCGGCGTTACCCCCAGGGTAGCGGCTGTGCTCCAGGAAAGGGGTCGGCCAGACTTGAGGCGCTCCCAGGGAGGCACTCGGAGCCTGGAAGGTGATCGGGTGCAATGAGGTGGGTGGCTCAGCACAGGAGCTCCCCCTACTTGCCTGCCACAGGCACATCCATCAAAATCCCCAGCCTTGGCTCCAGTCAATACGTAATACTTCTGAGGAAGGCTTAAAAATGTCATGAGACATGTAGTTGAGAGTGGGGCAGGAGGCAATGAGCAGAAGCCTGGGAAATACCCATGGTACAACATAGGCATAGCTTTTCCTCGATCCTCTGTGAGGAGTTGCTGCACAACCTCTTGAACAACTCCACTGATGCAGAGTCCACAACTTCCCTAGGCAGGCTCTTCCCCTGTGGAGAAACTTTCCCTGATATTCAACCTAATCCTCTTTTGCTACAGCTTCAGAGCATTGGCCTGCATCCTCCTCTCTGCAGCAAGAGAAAAACAGTGCTTTCCTTCTTCTGTATGGCAGCCCTGCTAGTACTGCAAGACTGCCATGATATGCCCTTGCTTCTACAGCCTCTTATTGTATGATTTGCTGTTGAGGTCTTGGACCATCGTAGCTGCCCACCTCTGGACCCTCTCTAACTTCTCCCTGTCTGTTTTAAAAGACAGAAGCCAGAACTGTTCACAGTCCTCTGGACAAGACCAAACCAAGTTTGAGCCAACATGCACTAAACACTCCCTAATCATGCCCACCTCTTTTTGGTGAGGCATTTGAACTTGCTTGCATGCTTATCCCTGCAGACTCACAGGCACTCTAGAGATCTACCAAGACATCCCAGTTATTCATCCCTTGTTAGCATGCTCAGCCTTCTTATACTTGTATTTATGATGTCCTTTTTTTTTAAAGTTGAAGTTCCTTGAACTCAGTTCTTAAAAATAAGTACAGACCAGTTTGCCCAACTCTGACAAGGCCAATGAGGACATACTTTTCTTTTCTGCGTCTGGGTTAAGGATTAGATCACTGCACCTCAGGTGGGGCATGATGCCACAACCCCTGGCTTTAAATGCAAGTATCTTATCCATTAGGCGACTGGGGCTGAGGCTCTGGCTGCCCCTACTACATAAAAATTAGTTTCCTGGGTCAAATCACAGATCCCTCTTGTTCAGCATCCTGTGTCAAGCAGTGCTTGACTGTGGATGCTGAAAGGCAGTGCAACCAGGATCAGACCAAGGTATTTTGCAATTTTCCTCTCCGTCTTGCAGCCTCCAGGGTTTGCAGTCTAGGAAGCTCTGATTCAGAGGCTGCATGCTTTAGAAGCAGTTGCTGGGTTGCCACCATGCTCTCGAGGAGGGGAACATGTCTCTCTTGAACTACAGAAGCCAGGTTCTGTGGTTGCTGGACATCAGCATGTGTGTCAGCCGTGTTGCGCTGATCATCCTCTATGCCATCCTTGGGGAAGCCAGGCACCTAATCAGGGACAAGGTAAGCAGAGGGTTGGGCTCAGGGAGTGGGTGGGGGGGGCATAGGGCCCCTCACCTCTAGGCTACTTCATCAGACTGCCACTTGGTGGCCTGGGGAAACAAGTGTGAAAGCAAATGCGAACCTTGGAAAGTGCCTTTCAGAAAGGAGTTTGTTCAGCTGTATGCTCAGGATGGCACCAGTCTGTCCCCTGCACAAATACAGCCCCTTCAGCTGCAAATCTCTAGGCAGGACCTATGACAACACATAAAACTCCATCAGGAGAAGCTGCCATGGCCTAGGTAAAGGGGGAGGGTGGCGTGGCGAGCGCTGACCGGGGTCGTGGACCACCCGCAGATGCTGCCAGCAACATTGGCAGCCTCCAGCAGGGATCGCGGACTGCCCGCAGATGCCGCCAGCGGCGTTGGCAGCAGGGTGGGGAGCGGCAACTAGCCTGCAAGCACCACCGACAGTGTTGGCGGCACCTTTCTGTAGGGGGTGCACCGCCACACTCAGGGTTTGTATGTACAGCCACATGCACCCACTACGCGTCACCCTTGACTCAGGCAATACCTTGTCAAGCTGGAGGACTTCTGGAAACATGCCACAGATGTCATCAGTTGTGCTGAGACATGCATCCCTGCCTGTGCTACAGCTCTGCCATGGGCATGATCCACTGACACAGGCTCTTGTCTCCCTATGACTGGAGCTCCCCCTGCCCCCCTACTCTCAGGTCTCCTGCCCTGAGGGGAGCACTCCCTGGGGTCCCTGGAAAGCTCTTCCTCAGGCAGGAACAGAGCCTGAGACGGGGGTGGGTCCATGGTGCAGAGCAGTGGTGTGTAGGGGCTGGTGAATGCAAGTAGACATAGTTTTGTATATGAGGTCATGGCTTTTTGCCCCCCACCCCCAACCCTCTGTCTGTCCAGCTATGTCCGTGCTCCACCACCCCCTGCTCTAATGACTAGGCCCTCCTCACCTCCCAGACCTTGGCAGAGAGCCCAGGAGTCCAAGCACCCAAGCCCTGCCTTCTCTAACCTCGTCCTTCTCCCCAAGACCATTTTGACCTAGCTCACTTGGCACTCACTGGTCTCAGTACAAGTTGATGCACACTGAGTCCACCCGCCCAGGCTGGCCCTGGCAGCCCAAACCCCAAACCCCAGGTCCTGGGCTCCTGCCCTTCCTCACAGCTGCGAGGGTCCTGCCCACTGGTGTCAAGTGGCAGCACTGCAGGGTGTGCAAGACAGCAGACAGTCCCCAAGGGTGGCCCTTCCCTCCACTCATGCCGTGGAGACCGCCAGGAAGAAGCCGAAAGGATTTGGCCATGGCCTGCTGCAGAGTTGAATGAACTCCGTGTGCAGATGAGATGGGATTGTGGTCTGGGGGCAAGGGTGGTGACATTTGATTTAGGAGGCAGCATCAAAATGCTTCACAGAGAAAATCCCATGGGACAGGGAAGGGAGGCCAGAACCGGAGAGCGACCTCTGACCCACACAACAACTGACCCCAGAGCAGAAGGATCCGACTGCCTGAAAAATACCAACAGTGCGGGGCCAGGAGTGAGGAAGTGACCCTGCAGAGCAGAGGGGCAGCCCCACACCAGATTGGGGTGCCAGGGCTGACACAGGGAGCAGTGACGTGGACACGCAGTGCATCCCATCTTCATCATTCAGTGCTGAGGAAGAGCTCTGCATCTGTGATAGAAACACGTGTGCACATTAGGGTGAGCATTGTACTGGGGTGTAGCTGGGAGTCCTGTGGATTTGCTTGACAATACATTTTATCAGTCAAACCCCAAACTTAAGAAATGCAGCTGACAAGCTTTTGGGCACAAGATGCCCTTACTGAATCTGCATCTTACTTCTCCACCACCTCTGCCCAGATTTCAAGTCCCTCCAAGAAAAGATATTCTCAAAATTGTTTTTGCTCCTAGTGTTATTGTTCATATTTAACAACGCAAACTGAATGTCATTGGAAATATACAATTTAGTGATTACTTATTGATAACACTTAAGCAGTCATTGCTAACATGTTGATTAATTGTTGGTGGTATAAAGACTGGGTAATGCAACAAGTTCCATGGCCTTGTAACATCTCTCCCTACTCTTTATAGTTTCTCGCTGTTTTGTCCTCACTGTTTTGTTGGTTCAACCTGGGCCTTGAATGGGGACTATTTCCCCACGTGGAGGGAGCCTGGAGCACGAGGGTGAGAATCACGTCCTCTGGGGCAGGGATCTGCGCTGCTGGCCTCACCGCCCTTTGTTGGGAGCTGGCTGATGTCACAATGCTGCCCGGCTGCCCTGGTGCCCACTGCGACCTGGAGTGCCCAGGCGAGGGCAGCAGCCCTGGTGAGCTCCTGGCAGTCTCCTTTCTTTAGTCTGCTTGTTTTCAGGACTGATGGATCCGTCTGGGCACACGGTGCCCCCAACCGAGTGTGAATCTGTGGGGCAGCCTCTGGGTCCATTTCCAGCCCACAGACTGTTTCCTCTCGTCTGTGACCATGATCCATCCATGCCCGCACGGCCCAAGGACTGGAAAGAGCTGGCCCCTAGGGCAGCCCTGGCTGAGGTGAGGACTAGAGCCCAGTGGCCCTGGTGTGAGGAAGGAGAAGGGCAATGCCAAGGAGGGTGGAAGAAATGGCTGTGATGAGAGAGCCGAGTGGCTGTGGAGAAAGGGGCAGGAGCTTTTGCCCCCTAGGGGACCCCAACTCTGATCTGCCTCAGGGGAGGGCATTGCCTGGCTCTGGGGCAAGGCATGGGGCGAGGGGCCTCCCCCTCCTGGGCTCAACTCACCCATTCTCTACATACAACATCCTCTCCTCTCTTGTCTGCAGAGACTTCAGGATTTGTTGTGCTCTTGGGCTAGACTGTGCAGAAACAGTCATTTTTTTCCACTCCTGGGACCCAACTGCTGGGAATCCACTGATTTTCCTTAGGAAAGTTGCAGACAGAGAAGGTACTGGGTGGAGTAGGGGTGGGACATTGCATTTACTTACTCATCAAATTATAGGCCTGGAAGGACCCTCAGTATGTCCTTTATTTAGAGCCCAGCCAGGTGTGGGGTGTGCTGGATTGAGGCTGTGTGCACGGGTCCCTGTTGTGACCTAGCCAAGTGACTATCTAAACTGCTCTTCATTTGCACACTTGCTAACTGCGCACTCAAATCCTTCCGCCATGTTCCTGTTCCCTGACCATTTCTATCAGCCTGCTCCTCTTCGCTTAAGTCTCCCACTCTTCCCCCACCCCATTTGGGGTCTGTAAGAGACACATTGTGACATCATCCCTGGTGTCCTTCCCTCCCGCTGACTGGTTAAACTCCCATTGCAATGTCAATGTCACCGTTTCTTTTCCCAGCTTCCCAGTTTGGAGGTCTCCAACACACCCATTCTGACATTGTTATTTCCCCCTCCCCGCAACTCCCTGGTTTGGTGTTTGTCATAGCGATGCATTCTGACATCACCCGTGCAGTCTGCCCATCCCCCAGGCTATTTGGAGGTCTGTAGTAATTGTGCATTATGACATCATCCTTGCTGGTCCCCATACCTGGATTTGATGGGCTGTAATGGGCACAGGTTATGGCAACACCCTCTCTCTTTTCCTCCCCCCATTCCCTAGTAGGACATCATCCTTGTTTTTTTTCCCTGTCCCCCATCTGGTTTGGTGCTTTGTAACAGATGCTCCTTCTCATGTTACCCATGGTGCACCCTTCGCCCCACACCCTCCCGCCCCTCCCCGCTTATGTTTTATCTGCTGTAATTTGTATAACCTCCTCCAGGTATGTCATGGCTTGTTGCAATGGAGGGAAGGGAAAAGGCATCCATTCAAGTTAAGAAATTGAATAGGTCTGGGCCTAGGCAGTGTTGGCTCTAGATTGTCTACCAATTAGAACCGCTCGAATTGAAACACCCTCCCTCCGTACCCAAGCATGTCTATAGGCAGCCTTTGTGGTTTTCTGACATTTTGAACACTTGATACTTTGCCATATGCTGTGGTCATGTGCAGCTTAGCCACAAGTTGGGGGCTGGGGGCAGGAGTCACAGGATGGGATTCTCTGGTCTCTGTTACATGGCAAGTCAGGGAAGATGGTGACAATGGGACCTTCTGGCCTAAATGCTGGGGAAAGGGCAAGAAGGAAGAACATCAGGTACCAGCTTCTGTTCTCCATCTCCACATCAGCATAACAAAGCACCAAGACACGTCCTTTGGAGCGCAGAAAGAAGCCTTGGGATGCTGCCTTGCTCTGCCCCTCTGCACTTCGTGTCTGAGACAGTGAAATCAAAGTCATCAATTGTTCTGCTGCATTTCTCAGTTTGCCTGTAGTACTCATTGTTATCTTAACAAGCCCCAGTGGAGCTCATTTATAGGACAAATAATAATGCCAAGGGCCCAGGAGCTGCTCCTTTTGGGTAACCGGTTCCAGGTGGAAGGAAAAGGAGAACAAATGCTGGAGAGGAGTCTGTTTATTAAACTTTTTGGCAAACTTTGCTTCAGTGTGCCAAATCTCTCTCTAGTGCTTCCTGGCCATTGAGATCAGGGATGGGAAGTAATGACAACATCCTGCCCGCCCCTTGGCTCTGCCTAGATCCTCTGCTCAAGAACATTCCCAAATGTGTGGTCTTGTCTCCTAGTGAATGATGTAGCTGATGGGACAGCCGGGATTCACCATCTTCAAGTCAGAGAAATTTTCACCTGGTAAAATCAGGAACAAAACTCCCCCTGGCTTCAGTAGGAACCTGATTCCATACCCCAGCCCCAACGCCCTAATATTGTGGCACCCGTCCATCCTTAATGCAAGGGACATCATAAAACTCCCAGCAGGCAGCAGCCTGATATTTGTAGCAATGAGGACCTGGGTCCCAGGGACTGCTGGAGGCCACGTGGGACGGTGGACACTGACTGAAGGGGCAATGTGCAAACAAGGAGGCCCTGCCTCTATTGGGAAGCCAACCAGCTGCTGCTGGGAATTGCTGCTGCCTCATGCACTACCACTGTCCAGTGCACAGAGCCGCCCTCTTAGGCTCTGGTGTAAGGGGCTCAGCTCCACTGACGTCCCTAGGGAATCATCTCCTTTTGCTACCAGAGAGCATGACTCTGTGACACATTTGACCTATCCCACTTCTTAGGTATTGCACACTCTTGGGCCAAAGTGTTCAAACACTGGTGTCCAGAGTTAGTTGCCCAAGTACAGCCTGTGACACCTCCATAAAAGTCACCTGGTTTTCAGGGTGTCTCAGGCCACAGTGGCAGGAGGAGAACTGCCCTTCGCACAACCATGTCGTCTGGTGAAGTAGCCTCTGGAAAGGTTTAGTTACCCAACTCCAGGCCCCCAAGCTGGAGGGTTTCTGCAGGAGTTTCTGCACTCCCTGACCCCTTCCTTGTCACACTTTAGGCAAACAAGTGCTCTTCACTTGGGCTGTTCTGCCCAGCAAGCCAGGTGCCGTGCGCCGTGCAGGACACAGCGCCATGGGCTGCCCAGCCTTACCAGGCTGCTTCACTATTCCTGTAGCTCCCATGAGACAGCCGGATAATTAATTTTGGATTAGCGCTCTGTGCACGTGTGTGCTGGGTGGAGCTGTTAGGGTAGATTGTCACATTTCTGCTTGAGGTTGCACCTGCCTGAATGCGCATTATAGTATTATTTAAACTTTTGTTTTATATTTAGCCTTACTTTACCATTGCTTAAGTATTGTATAGCCTTATTATTATTGGAACTTGTCATTTTCCCGCTGTCTGCAATATCAGCTGGCCTTGAGCTGTTCTCACATTACAGCCTCTTGCAGGAAGCTGATGCCCTTGAGTTTACTTGCATGTTGTTTCTTTCCTTTTTATCACTGAGAAGTTTGTCTAACATAACATAGTATTAGCCTTGTTACCAGCTCAGACTAACTGAACTTGGCACTAACCAGCTGAATCAGAGGGTTGAAATGATTGGATGTGTTAATGAAACGTGATGAGAGGAGACCAATGGACAGCAGGCAGATTGGGACACTGGAAAAAGACCAAACTGAGATGTGGACATGTGATGGGTCTGTTGAACCCAGTCACAGGATGGGATTCTCTGGAAGCAAAGAGTCATCAGAGAAGTGAAGTTGAAGAAAGCATAAAATGGGGCAGCAAGAAAGTTAAGGGTGTCTCATCATAAATCCAGCCTTCAACACCTGTCTGAATTTTACCAGCCATAAAAACGTTCCACTGATACAGCCTCTGCCTTCAGGAAGTGACGTGCCACCGTTTCTCTGGAGCAGGGTTACCATCTGGAAATTGGGTGACCTCATTGTACTAAGTGTTTTTCTCTCTCTTGGATGGCACCAAATTATGGGGAAGCGTGGTCACACTTGAAGATAGGCCACAGATATAGGTGGACCTAGATAGGCTGGCAAGTTGGGTTGATCGGAAGCACATGAAGTTCAACATTGAGAAATGTAAAGTGCTCCATCTGGGGACGAACAACCCCCTACACACCTACAGGCTTGGCGGCACCAAATTGACCAACACTACGAAGGAAAGGGACCTGGGGGATCTGGAAAAACGTCTTCACAGTTAGGGTGTCCGGACTGTGGAATAAGCTCCCCCCAAGAGGTGGTGCAATCGCTTACCCTGGAAATCTTCAGGAGGAGACTGGACAGTCACCTTGCTGGGGTCACCTGACCCCAGTTACCTTTCCTGCTTGGTGCAGGGGGCTGAACCCGATGATCTTCCAAGGTCCCTTCCAGCCTTACAATCAATTAATCTATGAACCTCTCACTAGATAATGCCCCCCTTAGGCAAGAGGTCACAAAGAATGCCCTCCATGTCTATAGCATACTTCGGAGATAAAAATTATGATGCAAACTTTCCGATTCACCCTCATACAATATCAGCATACGTGCCCTTGTCCACCAGAGGAAAAAGGCCATTGTTTGAGACGGGGCTATGTTGGAAAATAGCTGTGCGTTCAATATCAATGCATACCTTATCTGTGCATAGTTAATTCTTTTTTTTTGATAATATTAAGAAAACAGGAGGAATTACTTTTGGACTGACCATTGTAGTAATGCATGAGACATTTCTATTCTGTCCATTGTGTTCCCAGCATCAAACCCAGTTATGTGGCTACCTCACGGTATAACGTACTGTGAGTTCACAGCTTATCCCGTGTTTGTGCTGCAAATTAACTTGGAACTATCTCTACTCAACGTGCAGTTTACAGCTGAGTTAAAAAAAGAATGATTATATCTTAATGTGCCCTAATACAGAAAGCTCCAAAAGAGGTTTCTGAAAGGAGAATAAAGTGAAAACAACACACTCCCTTCAATTATGGGGTTCACAGTAACCCTAAAGAGCTAATCCAAAAGAACTGTGTCGTCCTAAGTATGACGTATGATGAGAGCTATCTACCATCAAAACTATGCCTTGATTTAATTCTGTGTTTGGGACACCATCCCTGGAGCATTCTGCATCTCTCTGAGCCTAATAATACAGAGCTGCATTAGCAGGTGCAGCCTTCTTTCAATGGAGACTCAAATGGTTAATCCTTTGGAGTCATTCCAGTAAGATTTTCCTTGTTTCATAGCATCAGCCCTTTCAGACAGTTGCGGCATCATTAGTCAGTCTGCTCTGAATCTCCGAGTTTCTACTTAATCTCTGAGTCGACCCACTGTTTATGTTAGGTACATTGTAAGCCCATCATTTCGGCCAGATGAAGCCGTCTGCAAACCCAGGATTGTAAGTGGCTTTCACCCTGCTCAAATGCTGACATCTGAACTAGACTGCATGGTAGCAGGTGAGTTGAGATTCCCTTTGATTACCTTTTTGTGCCTGTTTCTGTCTCTGCTGACTCTTGGGACTTCCAGGGCCGGCAGTCTGCACAGATGAGGGGCTCTGTCCTGGCTGGCACTGTTCTCCCTCAACTCCAAATGACTTCCCTGGGACACAGCTCAATGAGGGGCTGAGCCCACAGCTTGTGGTCCTGTGAGTCTAACAAATCCCAAGTATACAAAGAGCTATGCATGGCCAGGGTGTGTCCGGAGCAGAAGTGAGATCCATAATCTTTTCCAAGATTGCTGTGTGAGGCTTTGCTTTCTGTTCCTTACGAGGAGCACCGAGTCTCACCAAGTCTCCTCCATACTGCAGCAAGTGCTCTCGTGTGTGTGCCAGGCACATCTGCAGGGGAACAGCACTGCCATGATCCACTTCAGAAACCAGAGCTATTCTGCTTTTCTGAATCAAAAGTCAGACTTGCTTTGGCAACATGGTCCTAATGTTACTTGAGACATTCGAGTGATCAGTCACTTCCTGCTCTTGGCTTTTCCCCTAACGCTGCACAGAAAGCACTGGCAGACTCTTCAAAGTTAAAGGCAGAAGAAGGATGTGCAGTGTACCTTCACAAACAGGTCACCTTTCTGCCTAGGGTCCAGTCCAGGATATGGGATGCTCTCTCATCTCTGGTCTCTTACAGTCAAATTTGGATACCCAAACTCATTCTGGATAGCCCCTTCCTCCATTGAGGTGCATGGAACAGTTCAGGATGGCAGGGGTGCTGAGTGTGTGAGGGGCCATGGCAGTCTGGCACACCCTGTGGTGTGCAGAGAGGAAAGTGAGAAGAGCAAATCACCCCACTAAAATATCATCAGCTCTACAGAGCTCCCTATGTTCACTCACTGTGAGCCAAAATCTCTCACCCTTCCTTACTTTGGGAAGTACCGCTGCAGGTAAATGGCTGCTCCACGTGTAAGCAGGAAGTCATGGTCCTGCGGAGTGTTTCTTGGCTGGTTCGTTTGGTGATCTAGAATGAAATTCTCAAAGCATGTACTCCGGGAAGCTAGGGCAAGAGCAAGGTTGTTTTTTGATTGAGAGAAGACGGAGGAAAAAAATCAAGAGAGAATATCATACACAGCATTTGTTTTTTGTTGTGCTGAATGCAAACACTGCATGCATGAGCTAGGTATAATCTGGGGTCAGTTCTGATGCACTGGGCATATTATGCTTATGGTAGTCTTTGTAAATGATTACCACACTCAGACCTGGGCGTTCTTTCCACCTCTGGCCGTGTGTCACCGCTCAGTTCAACATCCACCAAGTCCCAACAGGATTTTTGTCTCCCTTTTCCAGCTGATATGCAGAGGAGGTCTCTCAAACTGCATAGTTAAAACCTGTGTGTCCAACTCAAGAGGTGACAGGTTCAATCTTTTCCCCTACCCGTCGTGCAACATTTAATAACATCAGGGTCTATTCCCATGCTGTCATTCTAACCCACAATTCCTTTTGTCCCTTTCTGCAGGCCTGTGCATATATGTCCGTCCACATTTGGCCTACGCAATTCTGGGTCTAGCATGGAGAGCAAGGTGGGAAAGAGGAATCACAGCATGGGCAGAGAGGTCATTCTGCTGGGAATTTCTGACCAGCGAGAGCTGCAGTGGCTCGTTTTTGTGGTGTTTTCCTTGGTCTATGCTGTGACTGTGCTGGGAAACCTCACTATAATCACACTGGCCTCCTTGGACTCTCAACTGCACACCCCTATGTACTTCTTCCTCAGCAACCTGGCCTTCTTGAACTTGTGCTATGTTTCTATTGTGGTCCCGAAAATGCTGACTAACATCCTGACAGGGAGCAAGAGCATTTCCTATGAGCTGTGTGCAGCGCAGGTCTGCATCACTTTGTTCCTGGGCTCCACTGAATACCTCATCCTCATGGTGATGGCTTTTGACCTCTATGTAGCCATATGCAACCCCCTGCGCTACAATACTGTCATGGACAGGAGAGTGTGCATCAACCTGGCAGCAGCATCATGGGCAATTGGCATCCTGGCAACAGCCATTCCTTCACCTTTCTTGTGGCCAGTGCTGTGTGGCCCCAATGTCATCAATCATTTCTTCTGTGAAACCCCAGCCCTGGTCAAGTTATCCTGTGCGGACACCTCCAGCACAGAGAAAATGATGTTTATAGGGGGTTTCTTCACCCTCATGTTCCCTCTCTTCCTTGTCCTGATTTCTTACATTGGCATCATTCGGGCTATACTGAAGATTGGCTCTGCTGTGGGGCGCAAGAAAGCCTTCTCCACATGCTCCTCTCACATGACTGTGGTGACCATATTCTATGGGACGGGGATGTTCATGTACATGCAGCCCCAGGCACAGCACTCCCCAGACAAGGACGAGGTGGTTTCTGTCTTCTACGCTGTTCTCAACCCCATGCTGAATCCCCTTATCTACAGTCTGCGCAACAGGGAGGTGAAGGGAGCCCTGGGCAGAGTGCTACAAAGGTACGAGGCCTTTACTGGGACGGAGATGGGAGTCAGCTGTGAAATCAGATTCAACTGCGCCCCCTATAAAACCTTGGGCGTAAGGAAAGGACAGGACAGCAGCAGTTAGTGTTGATCTCACTGTATGTTTGGGAGACAGTCCCTGCACATAGTGCAGGGGGGGGGTGCGGGATTTCTGCAATTGCGCGTCATCAAAGGGTCACCTGGCTCAAAGAGTTCATTACTTGGAATTATTCCACTGTCTTGTAACATCGGTCCTGTTAGGGTGCCGTGTCAGTCAGATGCGAGTGCTGCGGTCCTAGGATGAGCTGGTGGGCATTTTGGTTGTGTTTATAAGAATCCCACACTTTTGGCCAGGAGAACCCTCCAGCAGGCACAGCATAGGATGCTGGTTGTCCCAGCTCATCTGAAGTTGCAGGTGAGTTGGGACGCTTTCCAAATCCCATTTTGTATCCCCTCCGTCGTCTCTGTTGACTCACTCAACTGGAGTGCTTGGGACACAGCCTGTTGAAGCCACCAAAATGTTAGTCCCGTGAGTCTATTCTAGTCCTCACTAGCAACACCTCAGCATGAGAGCGGGGATTCCCTTAGATCTCCTTTTTGTGCCTGCTGCTCTCTCTGATGACTCTTGGACCTTCCCGGGTCAGTAATAGGTGCAGATGTGGAACCCCATACTGTGAGGGACTGGACTCCTGCAACTCCCACTGAATTCCCAGGCTGGGGACTGAAAAGTCAAAGGGACTGAACATCATAGCAGGATACTTTTTTCCACTTGGAGCAGAGAATTGGCTAATAAATAGATGTGAGACTGCAGAAATAGCGAGGGGCTTTGAGAAAAGCTGGGACTGCTCACGGTACCTGTGGGGGAGATGGGTAGAGAACTAGACAGCTGTGCCTGTACAATGTCCCTTTCTCTGTCTCCCCCTCTCTCTTTCTCTCTCTCTTACGATCTGTTTTGTCTGTCTGACTGTTGCACAGAGGCTGTTAAATCTCTGATCTTGTCCATCTTTTCCTTGGAGGAAACAAAGTCTGGGTAGGAGCAGACACTTCTGAAAACTGCCCTGGTGGGAGAGAGTGGGCAGTGTCGTGGCAGGAGCTGCAATTGAGAGGTAGCTCCAGATCAAACGTTGTCTGCAGATGCAGGTGGTGGACACCCTTAAAGACACCGATTCCTGCCATGGAAGGTGTCTTGGAGAGAGGGTGTGAGAACCTTGAATTGGGATTATTGTGGCAGTAGCAGGTTTTTCTTCTAGCACCTCTGCTCTGCTCACCAGGGCACTCCAAGGGAAGACAAGATCCAACAGCCACAAACTCCTGGAAGACCATTTTGAGCTGGACCTAAGGAACAACTTCTTTACTGTCTGAGTCCCCAGGGTCTGGACTAGACTCCCCTCCAGATGTGGGGCAAACACCCGCTCTGGACACTTTCAAGAAACACTTGGATTCTTGCTGGGATCGTCTGACCCCAGATGACTTCCTGCTCCTTGGGTGGGTGGCTGGACCAGGTGATCTTGCGAGGTCCCTTCCAGCCTTAATATCTATGAAATCAATGAAAACCTGTGCCTACACCATGCTATAGCAAAAACCTCTCTCTTGCACCATGCAAGCTGGCTGTAGCAGAGCACCTCTGCTTTCAAGCAGCTTGACCTCATACTTTTGGGTGTGCAAGATGAGGTGAAGTGTCACAAGGCCTGGGCTGTGCCCTCCTGTACACGTCCCAGTGACCCTGCAGCTCCACCATTTTTGGCTCCATCTGGCAAAGCTCACAAGCTCTTGCTTCACCTCTCGCACATGCTCTGTGGGGTCTGATCTGAGCTGCACTAACGCTGCAGCTGCAAAATGGTGCCCTTGTTGTGTCTGGGTGCAAATGGCCTATGAGCACAGTCCCTCTTTTTTGGCATAGGCAAGGGTCCAATCACATTTCTCTTGCCCTCTCTTTTTGCACCCTGGTCTCCCAATCTAATAAATGCATTGTGTGCGCTCTGTGCACCTTAGTGTATTTTTCTGTGCATGTTTTCTCCATTAAACTTGTTATAGTGTTTGGCAGTTGTTGTTTGTCTTGATCTGTACAAGGGTTGCTAAATCTATACTACACCAGTATATCAGGCGTTTAAGAGGCAATCAGCTGTGTGGCAATATCAATACCATATTTACTCAAATCCAAAACAAGGCTTTTCCCCATTCAACATGGAGACTGAAAACCCTCACTTGGATTCAAGTACCAGCTCGAGGCAGGAGGCTGCTGCAGGTCCGGCTGCCGGCCCGGGTCACGGACAGGATGTCTCATGCAGCAGGGGTAGTGCAGGCGTGAGCGCAGGGTGGTGGTGGAAGGAGAGAGGGAGAGATCGTGTAGTGTATGGCCCGGGTGAGTGCGAGGGAGGGGGTGTGTGGTGGGGTTGTTGCACAAACGGCTAGTTTCGTGCCCCTGGAGGCTTTTCCAATATACCTCAAGGAGAGAGTCACACACACTCAGGCTGGATCCATCTTGAGTTTATTTGTTTGCAAACAGATCGACAAGGGAGTTCAATGCTCAAAGCCGAGTCGACGCCTAGCCACGCCCGAAGTTACATTTTTATACCTCTCATGAACAAGATTCCATTGTGGCAATCTGTGATTTGCTACGTTTTTCTGCAAAGTTTAGTACATGCGTAGTCCTAAAACGAGCAAGTAACAAGGGTTGCAAAATTTATGTGCAAAGCAGGCAGTAACTAATCTTTGTGTTCCCACAGGAATCAGCCTTATCGCAAACCGAACATTTGTTCGGACTGTTCCTTATTATGCTACTGATTATCTAATGCAGGAAGAAAGAAGAGAAAAAGAAACAATTTTCAGTTCTCAGCTGTGAGGCCTTTTGTGTAGTGAGATCATGAGACATTTTTGCCACAGGGTGACCCTGGCAGGAGACGGTGCAGGGACAGGGCAGCTGCTGTGGCTCTGGCTCCTGCCACAACTCTGATCCTGACCTGGGCCCCAGGCCACAACCACAACTGTCCCGCAGGGGCCGGGGTTGGAGCAGCCATCACTGGTGGTGTGCCGGGAGAGTGGCTGAGTTGAGCCCAGGAGGGGGAGGCCCCTCACCCCATGCCTACTCCAAAGCCGGGCAATGCCCTCCCCTGAGGCAGATCAGAGTTGGGGTCCCCTAGGGGGGAAAAGCACCTGCCCCTTTCTCCACAGCCACTCGGCTCTCTCATCACAGCCATCTCTTCCACCCTCCTTGGCATTGCCCTTCTCCTTCCTCACACCAGGGCCACTGGGCTCTAGTCCTCACCTCAGCCAGGGCTGCCCCATGGGCCAGCGCTTTCCAGTCCTCGGGCTGTGCGGGTAGGGAGGGATCATGGCCACAGACTGGAGGGAGCAGCCAGCGAACTGGAAATGGACCCAGAGGCTGCCCCACAGATTCACACTCGGTTGGGGGCACCGTGTGCCCAGACAGATCCATCAGTCCTGAAAACAAGCAGACTAAAGAAAGGAGACTGCCAGGAGCTCACCAGGGCTACTGCCCAGCCAGGTGGGGTTTGGGCCAAGGCCTACAGCGCCCCAGGGAGAAGCAGCACAGGGCCGTGGGTGGCTCATCTGGGGGATGGGGAGGGCCGCTGGACTTCATGGAGACAAGGAGACCCTGGAGTGAATCTCTGATCCCTGTCATGCCAGGTCATGGGGCAAGGAAGCAGTGCAGAGCGGTGAGCAACCCTGCTGGTCCCTGCCGTGCAATTCGGTTCTTCAGGGAGCAGAGATCTGTGCCGGGGGTCTTCTTGGTGCCGCTGCCCACCCGCTGATCTCTGCCCCCTGCGGAGCCAGGTTCCATCATCTAATCCAACCCCCTGCTCATCCCCAACTAGATCATCCCAGCCAAAGGTTTGTCTAGCGGGGTTTTGAAAACCCCCAAGGTTGGAGATTGCACCACCTCTCTGGGTAGCCTGTTCCAGTGCTTTACTACCCTCCTAGTCAGAAAATTCTTCCTAATATCTAACTTAAACTTCCCTTGCTGCAACTTAAGATAGTTGCTTCTTGTTCTGTCAACTGACACCACTGAGAACAGGGAACACCTTACAGTCCATTCATCCACCCTCTTTCAAACCCCACTTCAGGTAATTGAAGGCTGCCGTTAAGTCCCCTCTCAGTCTTCTCCTTTCTAGACAAAATAAGTCCAGGTCACTCAGTCTTTCCTCATAAGTCATGTGCCCCAGCCCCCTCACCCTTTTTGTTACCCTCCGCTGGACTCTCTCCAATTTGTCCACATCCTTTCTGTAGTGAGGGCCCAAAACTGAACACAGTACTCCAGATGTGGCCTCACTGATGGTGAATAGAGGGGAATAATCACTTCCGTTGACCTACTGGCAGCACACCTAGCAATGTAGCCCTGTATGCTGTTAGCCTTCTTGGCAACAAGGACACCCTGCTGGCTCATATTCAGCCTATTGTCCACTGTAACCACTAGGTCCTTTTCTGCAGAGCTGCTGCCCAGACAGTCTGCCCCCAGCCTGTACCGGTACGTGGGGTTCTTCCGTCCTAAGAGCAGGACTTTGCATTTGTTCTTGTTGAACCTCATGAAATTCCTTTTGGCCCAATCCTCCAATTTGTCTAAGTCACTCTGAATCCTAGCCCCACCCTCCAGTGTATCTACTACTTCCCCGAGCTTGGCGTAATTTGCAGACTTGCAGAGGGTCTGCAGACTTGCAGACTTGCAGAGATGACTCTATGCCATCATCCAGGTCATCGATGAAGACATTGAACAAAAACGGCCCCAGGACCAACCCCTGGGGCACTCCACTTGATACCGGCTGCCAAGCAGACATCGAGCCATTGATTACTACTCTCTGAGCCCAATGCTACAGCCAGTTTTCCATCCACCTTACAGTCCATTCATCCAGCCCATACTTCCTTAGCTTGCCTCTGAGAATGCTGGGGAAGACCATATTAAGAGCCTTACTAAAATCAAGGTACACCACATCCACTGGTCTCCTTGCATCCACCGAGCCAGTCATCTCATCATAGAAGGCAATCAGGTTGGTCAGGCATGACTTGCCCCGGTGAATCCATGCTGACTGTTCCTAATCACCTTCTTCTCCTTCAACTGCTTAGAAATGGATTCCTTAAGGATCTGTTCCATGATTTTTCCAGGGATCGAGGTGAGGCTGACTGGTCTGTACCACCCTGGATCCTCCTTTTTCCCATTCTTAAATATGGACACTATGTTTGCTGTCTTCTAGTCATCTGGGACGTCTCTGTATCACTATGAGTTTTCAAAGATCATTGCCAGCGGCTCTGCAATCACATCAGCCAACTCCCTCAGCACCCTTGAGTGCATCCCATCTGGCCCCATGGACTTGTGCATATCCAGCTTTTCTAGGTAGTCCCCAACCTGTTCTTTCATCACTGAGGGCTGCTCACCTCCTCCCCAGACTGAACTGTGCTGCCCAGTGTGATAGTCTGGGAGCTGACCTTGCCTGTGAAGACTGAGGCAAAAAAGGTATTGAGCACTTTAGCCTTTTCTGCATCCTCTGCCACAAGGTTTCCTGCCCCATTCAGTAAGGGATCCACACTTCTCCGATCTCCTCTTGCTACCGACATACATGTAAAAACCCTTCTTGTTACCCTTCACATCCCTTGCAAGCTGCAACTCCAATTGCACTTTGGCCTTCCAGACTTCATCCCTGCAGGCCTGAGCAATACTCTTATATTCTTCCCTAGTTATTTGACCAGGTTTCCACTTCTTATAAGCTTCCTTTTTGTGATTTAGTTTACTAAAGAGTTCCCTGCTAAGTCAAGCTGGTCTTCTGCCATACTTGCTAGTTTTCCTGTGCATCAGGGTGGTTTGTTCCTGCACTCTCAGTAAGGCTTCTTTCAAGTACAGCCAGCTCTCTTGGCCTCCCCTCAGTCAGGCTTCCCAGGGGATCTTGCCCATGACTTCCCTGAGTGAGTCAAAGTCTGCTTTTCTGATGTCCAGGGTCCTTATTCTACTGCTCCCCATCCTTCCTTTTCTCAGGATACTGAACTCAATCCTCTTGTGGTCACTGCTGCCCAAGTGGCCATCCACTACTACATTCCCCACCTATACTTCCCTGTCTGTGAGCAGCAGGGAAGAATTGGTGGGAAAGGTAATAGTGAATGGCAACTTGGGCAACAATTGTCCCAGCTGCCTGTGGAGGGTTTGGGATTGAGAGTATGGTCTGGGGTAGAAAGGTAAGAAAGGTTTATTGACTTCACAAAAACAGGACTAAGCGTAGTATAATAAGACAGATAATGACAGACGATAATAATTCACGTTGGCAACTTATTGGTAGTCCCCTCTGATTCCTGATGTACAAGTTTCTCTTTCCACAAAGCTCAGCGAAGTCAGGTGTCCCCGATCAGCGCTGTCTGAGAAGTGCTGGGAAGGACCTTGGTATTCAATCCTTGGGCTCCTTGAGATCCGCGGGCCCACTGATCCAGGTCAACAGCTAATTAGTAGTTCCTTTCGCAGAGCTGTTTCTTCCTTCTAAATGATTTCCGGATGTGCCAGCCAATTTATAACTTCTGAGCAGTGCTGATAACTTACAGCCATTCAGATTCTTTTTACTTCATCTCTCCTTAGACTGACCCATAGCGGTACAAGCCTTGCATTCTTCTGATAAGGTTAATTTTAACTACGCCACAGAGCCTACCATCACTACTTGTATAAGGCTTTGCTAAATTTACTAGGCCTCATACTACATCTTAGACTTTAATTAGGCTCTTAGCACCAACATATAGCTTAATATCTGAACAAATGACAGAAAAACACTTGGTCTAATCTTCAGAGAGCCTTCAGCAAGCACCCTTATCACACAGACGTAATTTTCAGCTGTCACAACAGTGACCACGAGATGATGTACTTCTGCCTCAGGACCCCACCACTACAATAGAAGGCTGGCTGCCTCCCAGGTCTCTTATGAGCTTAATGCCATTAATGATGGAAATGTGCCCTGCTGTTATGGTGATAGGGTTATTAATGAAATCTTTGCTGTCCTGAAGTCAAGGTGAGTTTTGTCACTGTCTTCACACAGGCCTGGAATTTTCCTCACATGTGTACTTGACAACAATGTTGACTCTGCTGGACAGCTAGCACCTTGCTACACAATGGATACATCTAGATATGCATTGATGCACTGTGGTTGCAGTGCATGAAGTATAATACCTGTAGTAACAGGTACTAACTCAATGTGTAATAACTGACACTACTGCGCAGTAGCACCAGCGAACGTGTTTTAAGTGATGCTAATGCACAAAAGACTAATTGTACTGCACATTGGCCCATTCACATGGCTTTTACCATGATATGCTAATGCACAGTATAATTACTCTACTGCACATTTTGTGCACTGTGTAGACATGTTCAGTTCTGTCTCGTACATGGGATCTCCTAAGGCCAAAGAAGGCTTCTGATCAGCTGCACAGAGCACAAACAGCATCTGAAATGACTGGAAGGCTGAGGGCATTTTCAGCAGGTGCAGCAAATCTGCTCTGCCTGACAGAGACCTGAGCTAAATTGTGATGTCCATTCCCCACCCATGTGAAGAGACACCATTTCTTAAAGAGAACAAAACTTCACCCACTGTTGATTGCCATTAAGCCTCAAATCTTTTTTTTCTGATCTCAAGATGAAAGATGCACAGTTCTTCCATCTCCTGTCTCACTCCCCGGAGACAACATGGGTAGTTAACTTTCCTGTTGTGGATAATGTGGGCAAAGCCAAAGGATGCATAGGACACGTTTCTTCCCACCCCCAATTTCAATGAAACTTTGCATAGAGAGCACAAAAGCGAGGCTTACATCATTACAAACAAAATTGAACCAAAAGTTAATTCATTTGGAAACTTACTCTGTGTTTGTTATCTTTTTCCTTCCACCTGGGATCCGTGTCACCTAAGAGGCTCATCTGTTTCCTCAGCATTAATTATTTGCCTTTTAAATGAGTTGCCCTGGGCCTTGTTAAGAAACCATTAACACGCACCAATGCATCAAAACAATCACTAACTTTAGTTTACTGACATTGCTGCTTTCAGGATGTGGCCATAGATAATTTGTCTTGTCGAAGTGAATCTGTGCTTTCAAGACCTTGTTTCACCCAGTAGAGGGTGATGGCTGGCTTGTGCATCCCCAGATCGTGGCTCAGAGGGCAGCTGAGATAGTGCCCGAAGGCAGGTCAACACCCGCAGAAAGGTCACCACATCACTGAAAAAGAGTTGTCCCCAGGAACTCACATACGCACACTCACCCACCACTAAACAAGGCAAACAAGGACAGGCAGCTCCCAGAGCATGCAAGGAGCTGCCATGACAGTTTACAAGGCAACCTGCTACATTGGCCACCAGGACACTTTGGCACCTCCCTGCCCCTATGTGGGGTACCTCAGCACACTCTCCCCCACCCCCAGCAGCTCCGCCTACGGGGAGCAGGTTGAAGACTGGAGGGTGGGGAGTGCTCAGTTGCCAGGCCGTGCGTTACCAGTCAACCCCATTAATGTTGCAGACCTCCACAGGCACTTCACAAATGCAGCCGAGGCAGAGGGACAACTCTGCAGTTACTGCCAGGCAGCAGGCCCAGAGCTCACTGAAAGTACCCAGCAATTCATCC
Source organism: Alligator mississippiensis (assembly GCF_030867095.1). NCBI lineage: Eukaryota > Metazoa > Chordata > Crocodylia > Alligatoridae > Alligator > Alligator mississippiensis. The sequence continues at coordinate 48,916 of NW_026775392.1, forward strand.
AGGGGCACAGTCTTTCCAGGCAGGCTCTGCCCTCAGCTGCAAGCTCTGCACACACTGCTGTGCACCGTAGCCCATTCAGAAGCAGCACTTACGCAAGTAATGCCACAGCCAATTCCATTGCCCTTTGGCCGGGGAAGCCATAGTTAAGTAAGTGCAATTCCAGCCTACCCACACATCAGGGAGCTGCCTAGGGACACTCCTCTGACCTCATGAGCTCCAAGCAATGCTTAAAGGGAAATGGTTCTAGTTAATCCACTTCAGGCATCCAGCCAGCCACAACCACGCACAGGCCAGGCCACGCAGCAGACGTTGGTCCAGGCCACCACTGAAATGTCTACCTTGCTCCATGACATTGCAAGAGGCCTATCAGTGGTGGCTGCAGTGTACTTGTGGTCTACAGAGGGAGCTCCTGTAGCCATTGGCATGAAGGCAGCCCACAGCTGGCACTCGGCCTTAGGTGCATCAGCTGCAAGCAAGAGAAGGAATCCAGGCCCTGTCCTGCCTGGAGCGCCCTCCTAGCCAGGGTCAGCAGGCAGGGAGGTTTTTCTCCAACATTATCTGCCACCACCTCTTACCCTGGAAGGACCCACTTGGCAGTGGAGATCTGACCCCAGAGGTGAGCACAAGGATGGGGGGAAGTGCAGGGAAGGGGAGCCAGCAATAGTCGCCCTTCCAAGTGTCCCTGACGCTTTTGATAGAATTTCAGGTCCTGAGAGGGGGAAAAGGACAAGGTCAGCACAACTAGGCTGGTAGAGTTCAAAAAGGAAGATTTCCCCCAACTCGAGGAGTTAATAGCCAAGGTGCCATAGGGAGACAGGCTGAATGGTAAAAAGCACCCAGGAGAGCTGGGAGCTTCTAACGGCCAGAGCACTGGAAGCCTCCCAAAAATGGGAGCACAAGAATGTCAAGGGACTAACGTGGCTGCACAAGGAGCTTTTAGGATGTCTCAAATGCAGAGGGAAAGCATGCAGGCAAGGCAAGAATGGGCAGGTCACCAAGGAAGTGTATCAGGAAATAGCAAGAACCTGCAGGGACAAAGATGGGGAAGGCAGAGGTAAAGAAATGAGCTCTATCTGGGGAGGGAGGTTCAAGACACCAGGAAGAAATTCTAGAAGTATATTGGCCATAAAAGTAAGACCAAGGAACCTGTGGGTCCTCTGTTAACAAGCCAAGGGGGAAGTCCTAACCAAGGGGTAGACAATTAGTTTGCCTGGAGGGCCACTTAATGAGTCTTGGTGAGCTGTCAAGGGCCACAAGGGTAGCTCTGTCCCTTGACAGGCACCCCACCCCGGTCAGGATCTTGGGACCAAAAGTCCCACCCCTAACCCCTGACCTTTGTCACCACAAGTTTCTACCCTGCCTCCGCCCTTGCCCCAGAAGTACTCCTCCTGGGAGGCACTGGGAGGGTGTGGAAGGGAGGAGGGGAAAGGTAGTGATATTTTGGAACCAGAAACCTCGCCCCACAAATCATATGCTAAAAATCAAAGATCTACTATAACATATTTTAATTTTATTTCAATAAATATTTTTGTCCTGGTTTATGCACATTTGCATAGTGTATGTTGAGGCAATTGCATAACAGCTTAAAACACAGTCTTCCTCTTTTATATTGTGTTGGGGAGTAGGGGGTGAAAATGAGGGGAGTGGGTGTGTGTGTGGTGGGGATGGGTTATGTGCGTGGGGGTGTGTAAGCCTCCGAGCTCAGGCCTGCAAGTAGGATGCCCGCCAAAGGTTTTGGGAATACCTGAAGCCCCAGATGGGGGTGGAGGATGGTTGCTGGTGGTAGGGCCACTTACGGTTCTGGACTGACTCTCGGATTTGGAATTTGGCTTGGAATACAGAAAATTTAAATAATAAGAAAACAAACAAAAAACCAAACCTGTTCCTCAGCGAGGAAGCCCTCTTAGGAGGCTTCTTCCTTGCGGTGTATTTTGCCAGCATTCTGGAAACTTCCAGCAAGAGAAAGGGATTGGCAGATTTCTACCTACTTGTCCTTTTAAAAATGAAACATGGGGAAAGGGTTTGCAGCCAATTTCTGCAACCGCTCTTTTCCTGCCCTCGCCTGAATGCAGGCTTGTTAGAATCGTTCATGTAAAAGCAAAGGGTCCCAACACTGTGTTCCCAAATTGGCGCATGCCACTGAATTCCACGGCGCAGTGAAGTGAGAGGAACAGCAAGAAACAGGAAACAGTCACTTGGCAAGAGAGGCAAGCTGAGCACTGCACTACTGTTGCACAAATTGCTAGTTTCGTGCCCCTGAAGCCTTAATCCAAATACCTCAAGGAGGGAGTCACACTCAGGCTAGGTCCATTGTAAGTTTATTGATTGCGCGATCGATCGACAAAGGGGTTAAGTAACCCAAAGCAGAGTCGACCCCGGGGTACGGTCCAGGGGTCTTTTATAGCTTACCTAAACAAAGAACCGTAGCATGCTGTGACCTATGCATTTAGTGGCTGTTTTACAATTTCTACAAGCTTCTATTCCAGACGTCACAGTTTCCATGATCATATCTACGTCTCCACAGGATGTCGAAGTTCAAAGGTAGCTATGCTCAACTTATTATGGGATATGTTGCACCTGCGTGTTTTGCACAGGGGTACTGCGGTAAACTTGGTGCCCTTTAGTAAACCCCTGGCTTCCTGTAACTCTAGGTCACTGTGCTAGTTCTAAGTGTTAAGCAGTCTTTAACTTATATGCAGAATCTGCTTGCAAGCCATACTGGATACAGAAGCACATTTGCCAAAATAAAGCATTAGGTCTAAAGTTAGGCATAAAATCTAGCATATTTGTACTACACTACCTAGGGTTATACCAAGAGATATAAAGCAAAGGCCAGGCCAATGTGGGGGATTACAACCTTGTCAGGGCTCGACCTGGGGGAGACCCGGATTCCCAGGTTCTGTATGAGACTGGAATGTACAATCCTAGCTTTGCTGGAGCTGCATTTCCAATGCTTCTTACCTGGCACATATGTTGTAAGTCTTAAAAACAAAATCTTTTTAATAGGGCCCATTCAGGCCTGTTACCAGGCAAGATCCAAGCCTGCAGGAGTGGAGGCACTGATTCCCATCCCCACTGCTACCTATTGGTGCATTGCATGACCTTGTACTACCTGCACTGAATTCACAGGCATTCCCTGGCCACCTCCCTGTACTTGCTAAATTCTGGGAATTAGACATTGCTGACATGTCTGGGTGCTTCTCTAGCAGTCCCTGAAATAAAGTTGTGCGAGCGTGGCAGAATCTTGGCTCTGGAATTGATTTCCCTCTCAGCCCAAAGCTGCATCTCACCGATCCTCAATGCACAATGGGAGGCCTAGGATTTTACGCAGGCACTTGTCAGAGGTGCTGCTGGAATGAACAGTACCTTTGTTTTCTTTCTGGATATTGCACAAGTTTCAAGGGGCCAGGTTTAAACCCTTGCAAGTAATTGTCAGGACTGAAAAGGTGACATGCATTTACAGAGAAGGAGCCATGTCCCATTAGCTTTCCTAAGACGAGCAACATTTTTAGAGATAAGGCTAGTTGCCAAACTAAGGTCAGCAGGATTTGCTGTACCTGCATCATGGAAAAACACATATCAACTCTGTATTTCCACAGTTCTGAGAGGAAACAGCTTCAATAGCCTGCCTAGTTCTGGGCTTCCATGAAAACCTCTGGACTGTTGACCAGCGAGTGGGACAACAAGCACAACCAAGAGCCAGGACCAGACTCAGATGGGCTCACCTCACACGGAAGACACAAGGTCATGTAAGATCTTGAAAGAACCACCTTGGGCCTCGAGAGAAGGTTTCTGTTAAGCCCACAGCCCCCTGCACCTTGGTTTTGACTCTGGGCACAGCGGGAATGATAGGGATGGGATGGGATGGGATAGAATCCCAAGGGACTGCTCCCTTCAGGAATCAATAGATTCAGAATTATTACATCCCTTATGGACAGACAATGTACGGGATCATCCTTCCTAAAATTGCTCGAGTCTTCACTGGCATTTGTGGGATAGAACCATTAAAAAATAACAAAGTAATAATCACATATTAAAGCATAAGTGTCATAATGGGTAAACTACCTGTCATAGATCATGTTTAGGAGCATTTACATACAGATCCATCCATCCATCCATCCATGCATCCCAGAGAACATTTCCATACTTCCTTTACCTAAATTTATTGAGATTTTGAAAAAGAATATCAACTTTCAACCTTGGGTGAAGAGAGGCTGTCTTCACATACATTTTTACATTTAAGGTATTTTTCAAAGTAGCCCATGGACAATAATTACTTTTAAAACACAAGTTGTTAAAAGGACACTGAAATTAACAACAAGTTAAAGGTTATCGCCATGTAGCATGGTTTCATGTAGACTGCAATGTTCATATTTTTGCTAGGAGAATATAGTATGCAGTTTAGACCACCTGATCTTTCTGCTAGTTTTTACTTTTACTCAAGTGCAAATGCAATAGGGTCTTGTCTCTATACCATTTGCCATTTAATGCAGTGTAAGCAAGATAAGGGTATGAGCATGCTTTATTTCCTAGGGCACCCCCTGGAGTAACTAGGAACAAGGGACACAAATTGACAGACAGCAGATTTAGGTTGGACATTGAAAAGACCTTCTGCACCATAAGGGTTGCCACAATCTGGAATTGGCTCCCGTGGGAGATGGTGCTCTCCCCTACCCTAGGGGTCTTTAAGAGGAGGATAAATATGTACCAGGCTGGGGGTCATCTGAATCCAGCGCTCTTTCCTGCCGAGGGCAGGGGGTCAGACTCAACGACCTACTGAAGTCCCTTCTGGCCCTAACATCTATGAATGTATGACACGGAGCTAGGCAGTCGTAGCTTGACTCCAGAGCAGGGACAGGCAATTATTTCGGGCGGAGGGCGGCTTACTGAGTTTTGGCAATCCATCTAGGGCCGCATGACAGGCAGCCAGGGGCAAATACATATTAATTTTCTAAATTTTTTAGGGTCCCCGCAGGCTGGATAGAATGGCCTGGCAGGCCACATCCAGCCCGCGGGCCGCATTTTGCCCACCCCTGCTCTAGAGCAGTGGTTCTCCACCCATGGCCCACGGGCCACCTGTGGCCCAATCAGCACACTGCTGTGGCCCATGTGACATTCTGTTAAAAAAAAAGGAAAGATTGCTGCCTGCAGCTTGTTAAAGTCAGGGATCTGGGTTTTCCGATTGCCATGGAAAAATGTGGAAAAATGCAGATTTTCCCATTTTAAGGAAAAAAACATGGATTTTCCCCTTTACAGGAGAAAAAGAAAATGCAGGAAACAGCGGGTTTCCCCTTGCAGGATGACAGATTTCCAGCCTACAAGGGGCGATTGGGGTTGCAGGGAGTAGGAGGAGGGTGACCGGAAGCAGGGGGCACCATGTACATGTACACAGCTGCACATGGCAGCTAGGCAGTAGGGAGAGAAGCTCCCTCCAGGTAAGCCTATGCAGGGGAGGGGAGGGCAGACTGAGGCCCCCAGTGAGGGAGGGCGGGAAGGAGGGAGTGGGCAGAGTAGGACAGGGACTGGGGACATCACCCAGCCAGGCCAGCAATGTGAGGTTGCGGGGCCAGGTCAGGGAGTGGGATGGAGCCACAGTTGGCTTGTCTGGGGGGGCAGTGGTGCGGCCAGCTCCCCACTGTTGCGCGCACACCCAGCAGGGTATGGAAGGGGGCACATGCCTCCCAGATTTGTGCGTGGGGTGGGGGTAGATGTGGGCTCCCTCCTGTGGGCTTGGTGCCCTGTTGCCCTCCCCCCAGGGGATCTTGAGGGCAGAGCGGTGCAAGGAGGCTCAGTGCCACTGCATGGATCCCCCTGCCGGCTGCGCCACCATGTTGATGCGCCCCCTGCCTGCCTGGCAGCAATGGGGGGCACGAGTCCACACTGCAACTGCTGCTGAGCAGGCAGGGGGCACCTTGCCATGGCGCTGCGGCTGGAGTAGGGCTCCTGGCATTGGACTGAGCCTCCCCACCCACCAGTGCCAGGTTCGTCCAACTGAGTGCCAGATGCTTTAGTGGGAGGGCAGCATGGTGCGAAGCCCTGAGTCTTCAGCGGGCAGTCTGCATCCACCTCCCCACCACAGCCTCCGCTCCAGCCATGCCACCTGTGGGGAAGGGAGAGTGGGGGCAAGGGAACCCGGCTCCGCGCTCCACTCCATCCAGAGCAACCATCACCTCCCACAGACAGCAGCTGGGGCTCGGGCACTGCTGGGGGGCAAGGGGCTGTGGGCCCTGGCCCCATATCCCTGGCAGCTGGACCCCTTCAGCTGTGGGGTGTGGCCCACATAACAGGGACTCCAGAGCAGGCAGCTATATCTGTACAGGACCAGGACATGAGTGCAGGGGCAGATGAGTGGGGTGGGGGTGCACTTGCACTTTTCTTTCATTGCTGGCCTACCCAAAGTTTAAAGAAACTGCCTGGGAGTGGCAGCATCATTTCTATTCTGGCAGCAATGAGGAAGTCACTTGACTTCATGGCTCATTATAATCCACTTGATTCCTTCCCAACTCTTCATTTCACAGGTGTTACCAAACCGCTGTCCTTTTTTCCACCCCTAAATAAATGGCCTTAATGTCCCACTAATAAAACTTCTATTTCTTCTGCAATTCTGCTGTCTCCTCACTGCTTCTGGCAGTATAGCTCTGCAAACTGCTTTTAACTCAGGTGCAAAAACAACATGCATTGGATGCACTATCAAGATGGCCAAAACTTTATTTCGGTTTAGGAATGTGAGAAAGACGTACATTTAACACTAACGGCTCCAAGAATAAATAAACAATGGCTTTTGAGCATTTCTGAGCATTTTCCTCAGCCCCTCATGATTTCTGCAGTCTCACTGGCTCGGTCCAGTCTATCTATTCATCAGCAGCCAATGCTCTGCCCCGAGTGGAAGAAAGTATCCATGCATGCTGCTCAGTACTTTTGTCAGGCTGGCAAAACAAGGCTGCATCTTCATTGCAGACTGGATAAAAGCTCCTTCAAGCTGACTGTTTGGCCCGTTTCCATTCCCGTATGGACAGGGGTGCTCCTCTTCCTTTCCTTTTTGTCCATGTGACCTCTACTATACTAGAGCAGTGTGTCCTTGTAAAACTAAACCTTTACAGCCCCATAAACAGTGACTTCTGGTCACAGACTAGGCACAGATCACTGTGACAGATAAATTTCACATGTAGTGAAGGGGCAAGATCCCTGCTGGGGTCAACTTCTTTAACTGACTTCCATGGTTATCACACAGACTTTGGCAGTTCACTGTGAGGTGCTATCTGCCCTTTCATGACTCCCCCTGGCCTGCTTATAGGCAGCTGGAAATGGCCAAACAATACTGTGTGTGTCTAAATGCCCTTTACATGACACCGCATTGCATAGATATGGAAGGGAAGGCTATATTCTTCCAAAGGCCTTGTACCTTTGCAGCACTCTGCCCAGGGCTCCCTTCACCTCCCTGTTGTGCAGACTGTAGATAAGGGGATTCAGCATGGGGTTGAGAACAGCGTAGAAGACAGAAACCACCTTGTCCTTGTCTGGGGAGTGCTGTGCCTGGGGCTGCATGTACATGAACATCCCCGTCCCATAGAATATGGTCACCACAGTCATGTGAGAGGAGCACGTGGAGAAGGCTTTCTGGCGCCCTGCCGCAGAGCCAATCTTCAGTATAGCCTGGATGATGCCAATGTAAGACACCAGGACAAGGAAGAGAGGGACCATGAGGGTGAAGAAACCACCTATAAACAATATTCCCTCTGCGTAGGAGGTATTCTCACAGGATATCTTGATAAGGGCCGGGCTTTCACAGAAGGAATGATTGATGACATTGGGGCCACACAGCACTGGCCACAAGAAAGGTAAAGGAACGGCCATTGCCAGGAAGCCAGTTGCCCATGAAGCTGTTGCCAGGTTGATGCACACTCTCCTGTTCATGATAGTATTGTAGCGCAGGGGGTTGCATATGGCTACATAGCGGTCAAAAGCCATCGCTGTGAGGATGAAGCATTCAGCAGAGCCCAGGAACACAGTGACGAATGCCTGAGTTCCACACAGCTCGTAGGAGATGCTTTTGCTCCCTGTTATGATGTTAGTCAGCATTTTAGGGACCACAATAGAGACATAGCAGATATTCAAGAAGGCCAGGTTGCTGAGGAAGAAGTACATAGGGGTGTGCAGTTGAGAGTCCAAGGAGGCCAGTGTGATTATAGTGAGGTTTCCCAGCACAGTGACACCGTAGACCAGGGAAAACACCACCAAGATGAGCCACTGCAGCTCTTGCTGGTTAGACAGTCCCAGCAAAACAACCTCTATAACCACACTGTGGTTCCCCCTTCCCACCTTGCTCTCCCTGCTAGACCCAGAATTGTGTAGGCCACATGTGGACGGACATATGCACAGGCCTGCAGAAAGGGACAAAAGGAATTGTGGGTTAGAATGACAGCATGGGAATTGACCCTGATGTTAGGAAATGTTGCACAACGAGTAGCAGTAGAGATTCAATCTGCCACCTCTTGAGTTGGAAACACAGGGTTTAAGTAGGTGGTTTGAGAGACCTCCTATGCAGGTTTGCCTGTAAAAGGAAACAAATATCCTACTGGGACTTCAGGGATGTTGAACTGAGTGGTGAAACAAGTCCAGAGGTGAAACTACACCAAGGTCTGAGCGTGGTAAAAATTTACACAGAGTAGTATAATCATAATATGCCCAGTGCATCAGAACTGACCCACAGATTTTACCTAGCTCTATAAATGCAATACCTGCATTCAGCACAACAAAAAACAACGGATGCATTCCCTCTTGGTTTTTTTCTGTCAATCCTAAACAATCTTGTTCTTGTGCTAGCTTCCCAGAGCACATGCTATGAGAATTTAATTCTAGACCATCAAATGACCAGAGAGGAAACACTCCTCAGGAACATTACTTCTTGCTCATATGTGAAGCAGTGATTAACCAGCAGTGGCACTTCCCAAAGTAAGGAAGGGTGACAGATTTTGGCCCACAGTGAGTGGACATAGGGAGCTCTGTAGAGTTGATATTTTGGCGGGGTGAATTGCTCTTCTCGCTCTCCTCTCTGCACACAACAGAGTGTGCCAGATTGCCATGGCCCCTCACACACTGAGCACCCATGCCATCCTGAATTGTTCCATGCAGTTAACTCATTGTGAGTTTCTGGGGAGGAAGGTGCTATTCAGAGTGAGTTTGGGTATCCAAATTTGACCGTAAGAGACTAGAGATGAGAGAGTATCCCATATCCTGGACTGAACTCTAGGCACAAAGGTGACTTGTTTCTGAAAGTACATTGCACATCCTTCTGCCTTTAATTTTGAAGAGTCTGTCAGTGCTTTCTGTGGAGCATTAGGGGAAAAGGCAAGAGCAGGAGGCAACTGATCACTGGAATGGCTCAAGTAACATTAAGACCATGTTGCCAAAGCAAGTCTGACTTTTGATTCAGAAAAGCAGAATAGCTCTGGTTTCTGAAGTGGATCATGGCAGTGCTGTTCCCCTACAGATGTGCCTGGCACACACACGAGAGCACTTGCTGCAGTATGGAGGAGACTTGGTGAGACACGGTGCTCCTTGCAAGAAATGCAAAGCAAAGCCTCGCACAGCAATCCTGGACAGGACTACGGATCTTAGTTCTGCTCTGGACACACCCTGGCCATGCCAAACTCTTCGTATACCTAGGGATTTGTTAGACTCACAGGACCACAAACTGTGGGCTCAGCCCCTCAATGAGCTGTGTCCCAGGGAAGTCAGATGGAGTGGAGAGAGAGCAGTGCCAGCCAGGACAGAGCCCCTCATCTGTGCAGACTGCCGGCCCTGGAAGTCCCAAGAGTCAGCAGAGACAGAAACAGGCACAAAAAGGTAATCAAAGGGAATCTCAACTCACCTGCTACAATGCAGTCAAGTTCAGATGTCAGCATTTGAGCAGGGTGAGAGCCACCTCCTATGAGACAAGCTAAATCTTACTGGAACGACACCCAGAAATTAAGTCTTTGAGCCTCCCTTGCAAGAAGGCTGGTAATGCAGCTCTGTACTATTAAGCTAAGAGATGCAGAATGCTCCAGGGACGGTCTCCCAAACACACAATGACGTCAATGCATAGCTTTTACTGTAGACACCTCTCCCTGTATTTCACTTTTAAGATGACACAATATTTTTTGGATCAGCTGTTTAGTGTTACCGTGAACCCCACAACTGGACACAGTGCGTTGTTTTCACTTGACTCCTTTCAGAAACTCTTTCCAGGATTTCTGAATTAGAGTATGCTAAGATGTAAATGTTTTTTTTCCTTAACTCATCTGTATATTGCATGTTGACTAGGGATAGTTCCAAGTTTATTTGCAACACAAACACAGGATGAGATATGAACTCATGGTGTGTTATAACATGAGGGAGCACCGCATGTTATGGATTTGGTGTTGGGGAACACAATGGACAGAACAGAAGTGTCTGATGCATTACTACAAAGGTCAGACCGAAAGTAATAGCTCTTGGATTTTTTAATATTATTGAAAAAATACTTAACTAGGCACAGATACAGTGTACATTGATGTTGAACACACAGCTATTTTCTAACGTATCCCCCTCTCTATCAAAGGCATTTGTGCACTGGCAAACAAGGACATGTATCCTGATATTGTATGAGGGTCAGTCAGAAAGTTATGCATCATAATTTTTACCTCCTAAGTATGCTGTAGACATGGAGGGCATTCTGCTTGATCTCTTGCCTAAGGGGGCCATTGTCAAAACAGAGATCTATGTCACGACCCTAAAGAAACTGAAATAGTGCCTGCAAAGAGCCTGTCCTGATAGAGATGTGCCCCTGGTGCTGCTTCTGCATGATAATGCTTGTCCACATACATGTCTTGGAAAAAGACAACTGATGATGAAGGAAACTGTTGGAAAATAACTTGTGTGGTCAGCAATGCTGTAGAATTTTTTTGTGCAAGTTTATCATTCTTTCAATGATATTTGGCTGAGAAAAAAAGAGAAGTTATTGCTGTCTTACTGGCTCTGGTATTTTCTGGACATTTCATTGGTGCTTGGTGTGGTGATGCTAAACACAAGGGCATATACAAACATGCTGGGCAACTTTGCCAAATTAAAGCATGGGCCCACATAATTTTAAGTAGTCCTTGTTAGGCTAAACCCTGGATAATCCACCAAAGTGAGTGTATTCCACTTAGCAGAAAATGACAACACTTTGCCCCTGGTAATAAGGAGCCAGGCAGCTGTGAACATGCTATCCCTCCGCCTGCCCATAAGTCAAATTTCTACTCCTTACCTTCTGCTTCTATTTCACTCCCACTCTGCCCCACCCAACACACACACACACACACACACACACACACACACACACACACACACACACACACACATTGGCCATCCAAAATGATCTGGTTATCTCGTGGGAGCTACTTGGAGAAAACTAAGCAGCTACATAAGGCTGGGCAACCCATGGAGCTACGCTCTGCTAGGACAAGGGCAGGCAAAATATGGCCCGCAGGCTCAATCTGGCCTGCCAGGCAATTTCATCCTGACCACGAACACCCACCAACTAACTGCGCCCTGCCCAGCCTGTGTGCCTCATTCCCGCCCTCATTCAAGGGCCGTGGCCCAGCCAGCACACAAGGAAGGGAAGGGGTCTACCTCTTTATGTGAAGGAGCAGTATACTTCCCTACAAGCAGAGATTGGCACCCAAGGAGGACAACTTGAGACCCTCTGAGTTAGAATATGGGGAGTGTGTGATGAAGGGGATATAACTGTAGGTGTCTATTACAGACCTCCTAGCTGGGAGGAAGAGCTTGACCACAAATTTGCTAGGGAACTGGCAGAGGCTGCACGCTCTCAGTGCATGGTTGTCATGGGCGGCTTCAACCACCCTGACATCTCATGGGAAGAGCATTCAGCCAAATCTGATCAATCACGAAGCTTCCTCACTTGCATTGGTGAACTCTATTTGACCCAAGAAATCTACGGGCCGACAAGAGGTAAGGCACTACTGGATCTGGTACTGGCCAAAGGGGATTATCTAGTCAGTGACCTGAGGATCGAAGGAAAGCTTGGTGACGGTGATCATAAGTTGATCGCTTTCTCTATCCATCACAAAGCTGACAAATAAGTCAGCAATGCAGAAATCTTTGACTTCAGGAAAGCTGACTTTCACAAGCTCAGGAGGTTGGTCGTTGAGGCTCTGAGAGACCATGATCTGACAGGGAGGGGAGTCCATGACGAGTGGTCGCTCCTTAAGGGCGTGATCCTAACAGCACAAAAGAAGTCCATTGCAGCCCATAGGAAAGATAGAAAAAGGGCTGGAAGACCCCCTTGGCTCATTAGGGAACTCATGGACCTCCTGAATCTGAAAGAGAAGCTTCTAAAGGATGGAAGCTGGAACCACCCCTAAGGAGGATTATGCAGCACAGGCCCACACCTGTAGGGAGCAGACCAGAAAAGCCAAGGCTGAAACCAAACTCAAACTGGCAATGGGAATCAAGGACATTAAAAAGTCCTTTTTTAAATATATGGGAAGTCGGAAAAAAAAAAACAAAGGCAACGTCGGACCCTTGCTGAACCAAATGGGGCTACTAACAAGTGACACCCAGGAGAAAGCTAATCTCCTCAACGATTACTTTGCATCAGTTTTCCACCAGCCCAAGGGGATCACTCTACATGACAGGATGCAGGACTACCAGGGTAAGGGCAATCATATGCCTATAATTGGTGAAGATCTTGTGAGCAAACAGCTTGAGAGGCTGGACATCCACAAGTCAGCTGGCCCAGATGGAATGCACCCAAGAGTGCTAAAAGCCTTGACTGACGTCACAGCACAACCAATGGCAAGGTTATCTGAGATCTCGTGGTGCTCAGGAGAGGTTCCTGAAGAATGGAAGAGGGCCAATGTGGTGCCTATCTTAAAGGAAGGAAGGAAGGAAGGAAGGAAGGAAGGAAGGAAGGAAGGAAGGAAGGAAGGAAGGAAGATCCAGGGAACTACAGGACAATCAGTTTGACCTCAAACCCCGGAAAGATCTTGGAAAAAATCATCAAAGAAACCATTAACAACAAGCTAACAGAAGACAATGTTCTGAGAGAGAGCCAACATGGCTTTGTTGCGAGTAGGTCTTGCCTGACCAACCTAATTTCCTTCTATGCCCGGTGATGCATCACCTGCAGAAAGAAAAAAAAGGTTGATTTCATATATTTAGATTTTAAAAAAGCCTTTGACTTGGTCTCCCAGGGTGTCCTCATGATAAAATTGGGGAACTGCTGCCTCGACAACCTTATGGTCTGATAGCTGGGAAACTGGCTCTGTGGTTGGACCTAGAGAGTGATAGTCGATGGAACACAGTCAACATGATGCATGGTGACTAGTGGCATCCCCCAGGGCTCAGGACTAGGACCATTATTCTTTAATATAGTCATAAATGAGCTGGATTCAGGTGTCAGAATCAGACTGGCTAAATTCACAGATGACGTCAATTTATGGGGAAGTGCAGTCATGCTGAGGATAGGCTGGCAATTCAGGCCAACTTGGACAGGCTCACAAGGTGGGTGGATAAAAACCTGATGACATTCAACACAGAGAAATGCAAGGTACTCCACCTTGGGAGAAAAAACCCACATCACACTTATCAGCTCAGCAGTGCTACACGCACTAGCTCCACAACCAAAAGAGACTGGGGGGTCACAATTGACCACATGATGAACATGAGCCACCAATACGATGCCGCAGCCAGCAAAGCAAATAAAACTTTGCTTACATCTACTGATGCATCTCAAGCAAGACCCAAGAAGTCATCCTCCCACTTTACTCAGCCTTGGTGACGGCTGCAGCTGGATTGCTGCATCCAATTCTGGGCTCCACACTTTAGAAAGGATATAGAGAAGCTTGAGAGAGTCCAGAAGAGAGCCACAAACATGAGTAGAGGTCAAGAGGACAGGCCTTATGAGAAGAGGCTGAGAGGCATGGGACTCTTCAGCCTGGGGGAGCAATGACTCAGGGGTGATTTGGCAGTCTATAGGTATATATGGGGTGTGCATCAGGAACTGGGAGAATGCCTGTTCACCAAGGCACCCCAAGGGAAGATGAGGTCTAATGGTCACAAACTGCTGGAAGACCATTTTCAACTGGACATAAGGAAAAACTTCTTTACAGTCCGAGTCTCCAGAGTCTGGAATAGATTCCCCCCAGAAGCGGTGCAAGCACCTACTCTGGATACCTTTAAGAAACACTTGGATGCTTATCTCGCTGAGGTCATCTGACGCCAGCAGACCTCCTGCCTCTTGGGCATGGGGCTGGACCTGATGATCTCACGAGGTCCCTCCCAGCTCTAAAGTCTATGAAATCTATGAAACTTCTGGGTGCGGCTGCTGCTGACACTACTGCAGCCATTGGGGGACCTGTTCAGCCTCCCGTGTCCCAGCAGCTTCTCCTATCTCCTTGTGGCAGCACTTGCTCTGGGAAGCAGGTAAGGAAGTGGTTGGAGCAGGGGGAGGCAGAGTTACAGCTGGGCAGGTGTGCAAAGCATGGGGCTAGTGAGAATATGAAGCCCGCGCCCACTGGAGCAGCAGGAGTGTGGAGCTTGGGTGGGTAGAGTGTGGGTGTGAGGGAAGGTGGGGGTGTGTGGGGATCCTCCCAGACACTCCCCCTATGGCACACAGGCCCCACCGTGAGTGGCAGCAGCAGCAGCAACAGGAGCTTGGGGCACACGTGACCTGCGTAGCTTCTGCTGCCTGGCAGCGCACAGGTCTGGCCACCACTGCACATGGTGGCAAAGAGTGTAGCCAAGCCTTCCCGCCTCTATCGCACAAGGCTCCCTGCAGGGCACACGTAGCTCCCAGCACTCGTGCGTCACCGGGGGAAGCCACGTGCGATGGAGCCGGCTGCCTTCCCCGCCCCCTGCTGTGCAGGTCCCCAGGCTGCTGGGAAGTAGCAGGGCGGGACTCCCCCCCACTTCCAGTGGAGTTCCAAGGACTTGCACGGCAGCCAGTGGGGAAGGCAGCTGGCTCCATTGTACAGGTCTATCCTCGGTGGCACACGAGTGCCAGGAGCTGCATGTACACCATGGGGAACCCCCCACAATAGAGGTGGGCTGGCCTGGCTGTGCTCCTTACCACCATGTGCAGCTCTGGCTGCAGCCAAACGCCACCCGGTGGCAGTGCCTGTGCAGGCCATGAGTGCTACAAGTGCCTGCTGCCTGCTGCTGCTGCTGCTGCTGCTGGCAGGGGCTGTGAGCCATTGTGGGTGGGTGTTGGGGGTCACCATACTCTCCCACCTGTGATGGGCAAAGAAGCTATTACCCTGAAATAAAATAGTTCACATAAGACAAAGAAGCCATTGTTCTAAAGTACAGTGAACATGCACTCAAGAAATGTCTGTTGCTGTGCAGTTCTTGCTAACATATCATAATGTAACCATTGCCTAACTTTTGCTTTTGAGAAAGTATTAATTCAGCTAAAACAGAAAAATGCTGATAAAGAAATGATCGCAACAAGTATTGCTTATTTGTTAACCCTGTAGTCTTGCCTTGTTGTAAAAGTATAAAAGAACGCCCCACCCTTCAGTCGGGGCCATTTTGCCTCTTTGCAGGCTTATGGTCATTTGCTTGAGCAAATAAATTGCAGTAAAGCCTTTACTCGTGTTGCCTGGTTCCTATGCAGCTAGACAAGGAACTCCAGGGAGTTTTCTCCCATGACACACCCTCCCTCACATCCCACACACCCACGGCCTGCCCCCACATGCACCCCCACAGCATACCTTATGCCTCCCCATACACAGCCACAGCCCATCACCACTCCTCCCCCAACACCCTCCAAGCCGCCCAGCCCCACAACTAAACAAGAGTAACACTTTATTTTTGAGTAATTATGCATTTACCTCTATATACACCGTGCAAACACAAATCATTGGAAAAAAAAATTGTAATAAAATGGAAATATGTTAAAGCAGGTGTTTGACTTTTAGTATATGATTTGGTTTTCTTTGGGATCGAGATGGCACCTGCGCCTCCCAAAAGGAGAACTCCTGGAGGGCAAGGGAAGGGACTTCAGGCAGCTAAAGTCCGGGGTTAGGGGCGGGACTTCTGGTCCCCAAATGGCGACCAAGGGGCGGGGGAATCTGTCAAGGGGCAGGGCTACCCATGCAGCCCTCGACAGCTCACCAAAACTTGTTAAGTTGCCCTCCTGCCAAAATAATTGCCCACCCCTGTGCTAGGACAATGGTACCTGGCCTGCTGGGCAGAACAGCCCAAGTGAAGAGCACTGGTTTGCTTAAAGCACGAGAAGGAAGAGGTCAGGGAGTGCAGAAACTCCCGCACAAACCCTCCAGCTTGGGGCCTGGGGTTGGATAACTAAACCTTTCCAGAGGCTACTTCACCAGAGGGCCTGGTTGTGTGAGGGGCAGTTCCCCTCCTGCAGCTGTGGCCTGAGGCAGCCTGAAAACCAGGTGACTTTTATGGAGGTGTCACAGGCTGTACTTGGGCAGCTAACTCTAGACACCAGAGTCTGAACACTGTGGCCCAAGAGTGTGCAATACCTAAGAAATGGGATAGGTCAAATGTGTCACAGAGTCATGCTCTCTGGTAGCAAAAGGAGATGATTCCCCAGGGACTTCGGTGGAGCTGAGCCCTTTACACCAGAGCCTAACAGAGCAGCCCCATACACCAGGCAGTAGCAGTGCCACAATATTATTGCATTAGGGCTGGGCATGAAATCTGGTCCCTACTGAAGTCAATGGGAGTTTTCTTCCTGATTTCACTTTCTAATGCACCAAGTCTGCTTCCTTGGAAGCAACTAAGGCTGGAGAAAACTCCTGACTGCCTCCACTGGTTTCTGGGTTACTCTGAGCATGACCAAGTTCTAACATAGCTGGACGGCTGTGGGCATTTTCAGCAGATGCCATAAATGTATGTGCCACATGGAGAATGGGTGCAAATGCTGGGGGCTCCCCTTCAATTGCACCCATTCCACTAATATCCACAGCTGAATTTAGCCCGTAGGCTCCAAACCTTCGTTCTGAGATGAAGATGAGGAAGCACGGCTGTCCCATTGGCTACATCATTCACTAGAAGACAAGACAACATATTTGGGACAATAAATGACAACATCCTGTCTACTTCTTGGATCCAGGCAGAGCTAAGGGGGGGGACAGGACATTGTCATGACTTCCCATCCCTGATCTCAATGGGCAGGAAGCACTAGAGAGAGCGAGTCAGGTCACCACAAACAAAGTTTGCTAGAAAAGTTTAATTAACAGAATCTTCTTCAGTATTTGTTTTCCTTTTCCTTTTCCCTGGAAGCTGTGTCACCCAAAAGGGGCAGCACCTGGGTACTGAGCTCCAATTATTTGCCACTGAAATGAGCTCCATGGGGCCTTATTAAAACAACTGCAATTAAGACACTCTAACTGGGGAATGCAGCCAAACAACTGATACCTTTTAGTTTACTTTCTCAGCAAAGGAGTCCTGGTTGACACAGCAAGAGACGAATCTACAGCTCCTTCCAGTACACCAAGGGCCTCCTGTTCCTGCATGGCTGTTTCAGGATGCTAGTGTACATCACCCTTGTGCCATCATAAAGCACAAAGCTACACCCTGGATACCTTGTGCCATCATAAGCACTTTTTACCTGGGGACACATCTCATGGCTGGCATCCCAGTGTGAAATGTGTGCCCAGGGTGTCTCTTCCAGGGGGCTTCCTGCGGCGTGTGGTCAGCAAGCCGGAGAACCCCTATGGGGAGTCTGCTGCTTGCAAACACATACTCCAGGTTGAGGGTGGCACCCAGAGCCATTGTCCCACAGGGTTGGACCCCTGAAGTCCTGGGAGTGGCAGAAGCCCAACCCTGCAGGACAACAGCCCTAGTGACTTCTGTTTCTTCTGGTCAGTCGGATTAGCTGTGCTGGGACACATCCAGGCACAGGTGAAAGGACATAGGGCGGGCTCCTGTATGTCACAGGCTGGCAAGGATATGGCATAGGGCAATGCTGCCCAACCTTTTGGTCCTGAAGGCTGGATGAGTGCTTTGGAGTCAGGCATGGCCATGGGGCCAATCCAGCATGCGTGGAGCCTCGGCTCTGAGCTCGACCACGCCTTAGCTCCACGCACACACCAGATACAGCCCATTACCCCAGCCCCTGTCCTGGCTCCACCCCTACGAATGCGAGATCAGGCCCACTGCCGATCCCTCAGCCCCGGCCCCAACAATGCCCCCAGAGCTGCATAGGCCAGATCAGGTTGGGTGCCATACCCCCTGCCCCAGGCCCAGCTAGGAGTCTCATCTCTGATCCTAGCATGAACTGCAAGGCCCGACTGCCAATGCCCTCGTCAGCCCTGACACCGCCCTCCTACATGGATAACAAGACAGGCAAGCATGGACACCACCAATCAAATCCAAAGCCGCCTCCTCCATAGCAGCACAGAGATGTGAGTTCTTATTGCGACTGCCTTGGAGGCACTGGCCTCTGGGCCTTGGGCTCTGTCCTGGGCAGTGGGGGACGCAGCTTAACCGCCCTTCAGGATACGAAGCAGGAACCGTCTCTCAAGCCCACTCACTCACAAAGGACACCTCTGCCCACATGGCCACCAGTCAGCAAGGCAGGAGGCGGGCTGTGGTGCAGAATCGCAGACATGACCCTCACCATGGGGGCTCCTCCCAGCCTTCGCTGAAAAAAGGCAAAAGGTAAGCAGGTTCTTTCCATTTGGAAAACATCCTCTGACCTCAAACTAGCTCTTGTTCCCGTCTCGTGAGAACGGGTCACACGTGCAGTCTGGACCTAGGCAGCTACTGCACAGGGCTCCTCCTGCACCAGTGGTCGGGCCAAGCCAAACCCCTCTGCTTTACCAAACTGTGGCTGTGTCCACACGCAGCCTGGGCCCAACCCCACTGGTTGCTTGTATCCACCTATCCCCCAACCTGCTGCAGACACAGCAGCAGCAGCACTCTCTCCACAAGGAAACAAGACTGTTTACTGTCGTTTCAGGTCCAGTGACCATGGAGCCTGTCAGGGGATGACTCCCGGGAGCCCAGCTCTGTACGCTTTGTAGGGATCCTGCCTTTTGAAGAGGTCTGTTTCTCACAGGACGAGATTGAATCTAGCTGTGAGAAGCTGGTGAGACATAAGGCTCCAAAGGGTTGCATGATGGAGTTGTCCCCCTGTTGTAACCCTTGGCTCTGGATGACCGTATTATTCAAGTTTAGTCTGGTGGCTGCTACGTGTCAGAGCCACAGGCTGGAACAATCCTGCTGCGGGCCCAGGCAAGCCAGTGTTTCCACCTGGCCACTGATGAATCTCCCTGCTCCTTGGCTGCAGCACATCCCTGGCACAGCTCCTCCCTCCCCAGAGCTGGGCTGGTGCAGGCAAAGCTCCTAGCTCCCACACGCTGCTGGAGCTCCCTGGCTCCCTGCGCTGGACCTGGCCTGCAGGCTGCATGTTGCTGGCTCCTGGTGTAAGCTTTCCTGGTAGCTACTAGAGCTCCTGTACTGAACCTACTAACACCACAAGCTGCTCCTTCCCCAAACCTGGTGGGACAGAGCCCAGCAAGGGGCCAAGGCAGTTTCTGGCTTTATGCTGCCCTTGTGCTGATGGTTCAGCCTCCCACAGCCTGCATCATCTGCTTCAAGGAATAACCCAGGAGCGGGACACTTTGGTGACTTGCCTCTTTGCCTCAGCTTTGCAATTTTCTCCTTCCCATTGCACAGCTGAGCCTGCTTTAGCCCTGACCCTGAACGTTAGACAGACACTCTGTCAACTTCCTCTCCAATCCCGCCCCTCTTCCCCACACCTTTAGCCAAACTTGCAGGGTCAGGTTTATTGCTCTGGTGTCCTGCTCTTTCTATATAAGATACACACAATATATAGTGATCCAGAGCAGGACAGAGGGCAAATATCAGTGCCACTTTGGGCGCCTGTACACGTGCAGCAAGGCTGCTCCAATACACTATATTTACAGCACATTGGAGCAGACTCGATTAATCGTGTCTACTTAAGCATGGTAATTACCATGCTCTAGCAGACTCCAGTATCGTGTATCTGTTTCTTCATGCTGAAAAACGGTGGGGGGTGCTCTAGCTAACGCTCACTGGGCGAGCTTTAGTTAAAGCACCCCTGCCTCCATTTTTCAGCATGGGGATGCTGATACACATGAAGCTCTGGGCACTTTAATTAGAGCAGCTCTCGGAGCCACTCTTATTAAAGAGCCCCCCTGCCACCCGCAGTCCCAGAGCACGTCTATGGACGCCCCTGGTTCTGGCTTCTGCCTTTCAGTCTCTTGCAGGCTCTTCCCCAGGCTCCAAGACCCTCCAGCAGGAGCAAAGGGTGCCAAGATCCAGCTGAGGGGGCCTGTTTGCACCACACAGGTCTGCAGCCCATGCAGGCAGCCCTGGGCCTTGGACCGGTAAGACAAGCACAACCTGCTATAGCAGAAGAGCCCCTCAGGTTCGGGCTTTTAGGAAAGGCACTCACCTCCATGGCAGGACCCATTTCCTTCTCCAGGGCTAGTGGGGACACTTCAGTCCTGCCAGGGAGAAGCAGATTTTTTCAGAGCTGCTGCTTCTTCTAGCATGTGGCTCTTGGCCTCAAAATACTGCCCTTCACTGCATTGCCAAGAGCTTCTCACCACTTGTCTGTAGCCAGCAGCTCTCACGGGGCATCAATACACCAAAACTCACCTGGATAAGGTTCAAAGCAGCCCACTTTTGCCATGAATTTGGTGGGACCCTAACAATTCCTGAATGAACCCTCTCCTTGAGGGAGCAAACTTCTCCAAGAGAGAAACCAGCATTTGTCTCACATAATATTTCCACGTATATGAGACCCACAAGTAGGTGGCATGTGGCATACTCTGGAAAGAGTTTGAGCTGCCTTTAACCCAGAGGAAGGATATCAGAGAACCTCTGGCAGGCGAAATACCACGGTCTTCCTATTTAGCAAAGAAGCAGGACAGTCCTTCTCTGCCAGGGCAATCTTTCCTACACCAAATATCAGCAACAAAGATGGGCTTAACTTAAATACCCACAAAGTTTAGAGGGAAACAGTTCAGGGTAGGTATAACGGGCATGGGCAGGATAAGGACAGAAACATAAAAATCAGCACAGCCGCCAGTCAGCGATAAGAAACAACCCACCCCACAGACGGAGAAACCAGAGCCACAACTCCAGCCCAGCTCTCGCCGCACCTGATCTCTGCTCAGTAGCACCAGCCCCAGCCCCAAAACACCTGAGAAGACGTCAGTCCAGGGGCTCACATGAGATAACTCTGCAGCGCAGTCGACAAGAGGCACTCTCTGCCCTGGCCACTGGGACAGGAGGTGAGTGGAGCAAGGTGGCCTGGGAAGGGGCAGGATTAGGAGAGTCCCTGAGGCTAATGCAACCAATCCCATGTCCTTGTAACATCTCTCCTTCCTGTAACACTGTTTATTTGTTCCTCACTGTGTGTTTGGTTTACCTGGGTCTCAAATGGGGACTATTTCCTCAAGTGGAGGGAGCGTGGAGGAGGGAGGTGAGCACCGCGTCCTCTGGAGCAGGGATCTGCGCTGCCAGCCTCACCGCCCTTTGTTGGGAGCTGGCTGATGTCACAATGCTGCCCGGCTGCCCTGGTGCCCACTGCGACCTGGAGTGCCCAGGCGAGGGCAGCAGGCCTGGTGAGCTCCTGGCAGTCTCCTTTCTTTAGTCTGCTTGTTTTCAG
>NW_026775393.1:0-52874 GCF_030867095.1 Alligator mississippiensis
ACAGGAGGTTTACAATCTAATTATTATTCATCTGTACCTTCAAAGAAGTGCACAGATGCATTCTGGACAACATCATCACTGAGAAATGTCCAATCAAAATTAGTCACCTGTTACTAATGAGTGTAATCCAATGATGAGATTCAATCTATCATGAATATGAAAATATGATGACCCACAGATGAATGTTTATTACAAATATCTACCATATGATAATCAATGACATTTCATATTAAAGTTACTAATGAATCTGTAGCAGAGAGCACATCAAATATCTCTGCTTCTATGATCTGAAATAAATATAAATACAAAAAAGTTAATTTTAATTTTGATAAACATTTTCAAACAGAATTGTATTGTCCAATGAGCCACACATTTCAAATGAGCATTCCAAATTTGTTTACACAAATTGATGCAAGAATACTATTTTTCCTTATTACTGTAAGAAATTAAGTTTTCGTCAAACCAAATTAAAATTAATACTTCTTGAACAACCCAGAGATAGCATTTGAATGAAAATATCCATGCTTAAAAAATAGTCCATGCCAGAAAGAACATGAAGTTTCATTTTTCTATGTTTTGGGCACAGATATAAATTGAAGACAATTTTAACAGTCTTTTCTTGTTAGTTAACCACAAAAATAATCTGTGTAAGGTATACTTTAATGTTTCCAGGAGTTAAATCAGAACAAAATTTAAAACAGAAAAGCACTTGCATAAAAATGTCCATGCTCCAACATTTTTCATGTATTGGCTACATACAAAACCTTTCAATTCCTTTAATGTCAAACAGCATTTGAAAATTAATAAGAGACGGTGAAAGATGGATAATAGACATCATCATGTTTTGCAAGTCATATACCAAAATCTGACTCCCTGTGCAATGTGGCATCATTTTGCCTTACATTGAGTATTGTCAGTATTGTCAGTATTGTCACATTCCTCAAGTAATGCATTAACATTAATGCAATGTTTGTGGAGCAAAGTAATAGTGAGCATATACAGAGCAGGAACTTGCCCTATCAGAAACAAAAAAAGAACCCATGAAAGGTATTTCCATGAAGGTTGGGAAAACGAGAGCATTTGTCTAGATGGTAGCGCATATACTCCCCTACCTGATTATGCCTACATTGCACTGGTTTGGACATGCAACAATAAATCCCGGCACTAGGGATGCACCAATACAGATTTTTTGGGCCAATACCAATGGCCGTTTTTTAAGGAACCAAATTGTCCGATACCGATACACTTCCAAAATACAGCTGGACAGCTTGGAGATCAGTGTCAGACTGGCAAGTCTGTTGTGGGGGAAGGGGCAGGGGAAAGAAAAGGGCGTGGGGGGAAAGATCGAAGCCCCAGCAGCGAGGGAGGAAGTGGGGCAGGAGCAGGCACTGCACAACCAGGGTGGGGTGCAGGATGAAGCTGTGAGCAGCTCGTTTGGGGGGCGCTGGGCTCTGGGAAGTGGGCTATGGGGGGGCTGCAGCCACCCCAAAATTTGCTGTAGCCCATATCACAGCACCGCTGCCACCTGCCCTAAGCACAGCCTGGCCCAGCCCCTGCTGGGAAGAGCTTGGCACAACCCTGGCCCCAGCTCACAATGGCAGCCTGCCCAGCACTCAGATCTGGGAGCACGCACCCCCATGCCCTCCTGGGGTGTTTGCAATGGTGGGAGCTGCCCCCCCCCCACACTGCACCCCCTCAGGCAAGCCACTTGCAGCTCCATCCCACACCCCGCCCCGGCTGAGCAATGCCTGCCCCAGCCCCACTCCCTTCCTCACTGCAGGGACCTTGATCTACCCCCCACATACACCTCTTTCCTCCCCCCATACATCCCCCCATGACAGACTTACCAGCCAGATGATGCTCTCCAAGCCACTGGGCTGTGCTCCTGGCTGCATGCATGCTGAGGCTATGCACATGCACAGGGCATTTATCAACCATATTATCAGCCACATCAGGCAAAAAATGCCAATTGCCAATACCGTCAATTTTCCTTATATTGGTGCTGATCTGATATGGGACCAATGTATTGGTGCATCTCTACCTGACATCCTTACCAACACCATCCCACAGGGTGCTGTGGATGGATGAAGAAGAGGAGGAAGACCTAGGGCAAGCTGGACCACCAACATCAAAGACTGGATGGGATTAAAACTGACTGATTATACAAGTATTGTAAAAGACTGGGAAGAATGGAGGAAAGTTATTGCTACCTCAAAAGGGAGGCTTCAGGACTGAGTTGACTTGTCATGGACAAGTTGGGAACAGATACACATTTCCCTCATTTTCTACATTGATTCTCCCTTTACAGAGCCATGATAAGTGCCAGCACTGAACGGCACTACAATCAGAGCACATGGTATTAAGATGAACTATGAGGGGATTGCCTCATATTGGGCCTTTCATGCCCATAGGGAATAGAGAGTTTTGCCCTTCAGTAGGAAAGATTCAGCAGGGTAACTTTCCAATTATTTTGTTTCTAAGTGTTAGCAATGCTGGGCCTAAATGGCTCAGCTAATTGCTAATGGGATATAGGACCTTTCTATTTAGATCTTCAGTTTGAATCTAGCTCAGGGTTGTTAGGGAATGAATGTTATTACCATCCAAAGATTTTCTAATTTTCTATGTTAAATTAGTTGGTAATCTTAATCCATTGCTTAACAGGCAATGTTTCCATATAATCAAACACTCATCACACATGACACTCACTTGGTGGTTGCAGCACTAGGATTTTGAATGGGCAATGGATCATGAAATACCTTCCAATAAAGTAGACAGCTTGTCATCACAGTCACCTTCCAGATTCACTGAGCTACTTAAAATCTACAGACAGATTCTGTTTTACATTGAATAAAAGAGTGACAGTGAATGCTTTGTGAGTAGTCCCCTTGATTTCAGTGCTCACTGAAACTGTTTAAAAGACCTGTATTATAGCCAAGGGGAGTCTTCTGGTTGACCTCAGTAGGCTTCAGATCAAGCCTTTAGAAAAGAAAAAGGAATCTGTGAATCAGGTAATAGACCTGGATACCTGGATTCTGTTCCCGGCTCCGTCACATACCATTAGAGATGTGCAAGATAATAAAGGTGTCTCTCTATGTATGTGGGGAGAGGCATTAGTAGAGCTGAATGAAAATGGCACTTTCCCAAATAAGTTTTTCTGAAAAAAAAATATACCACTATGTTCAATTTTGTCATTTAATATTCTGTTTGCTCATCTAAAACAAAAAATAGCTCCAATTAAGTGAAAAATATTCCCCTGCACCCCCCACCCCCCAACCACGTTTGAGTCACAGCATTAGGAAGCTTTTTATGATTTCGTATTTTTGTTTTCCTCTCCCCAACTATGTCATTACTCAAAAGGAAGGAAAAAAGGTAACGAGAAAAATGAGGGGGACCTAATACAACCAAATTCATCGCATTAGTTTAAATCAATGAACTAAGGCAAGTTCTTTTATTTTTAAATTTAGTTTTAACAGAAACGTTTCAAATCTTAAATGATATAAAAAGTTTTAAAAGTTTCTATTAAAATTATTATTGTTTGAAATCCAATTTTGATCAGAAAATTGTGGACAAATAATTTCAACTTACCCTGTTAGATATTTAGTTAATATAAAGAGCTCCATCTACTGGCAATAAGAATATGTGGCATTGTTCATAAATTACTACAGTAAAGTGCCACTGTTCGCACTGCAAATGACTGCAAGTCCAGTACACAACAACTTCTGTAAAAGCTTAATTATGTTTATAACAAGGGTTTTGTTTAGACCCCATTCTTCTTTTAATATTTCTTCATTCTTGCCAATTCCTACTGTGAACTTACAGGCCTTGGTCTATGCTGTTTAGTGATGCCTGCAGCTACTTGAATGTCTCAAGACTATATAAAAATTCACATTCCATCTTTCATTAGGATAGCTCCAACTGTACATGACATACCAAGCAAAAATTAGTGGGCTTGGACTAAAAGATGTTCCAAGCAGATGGGATTGCATAAAGGTTGTTGTGCATAATGGAGGCAAAAGCTCCAGTTATGAGAAATGTACAGGTGGCTCAAGAGAAAACTGATTACATTAGATGCATAGAAGTAAACCTCTGAAGGTTTATTTTGATGCTGCCTTACAACCTGCCTATTCTTCTCTTTTATGTAAAACTGGTGTAAAATGTTTCAATTCTGAAACTGCCCACAAAATTACAGATACAGACAAGGTTCTTTGGGTAAATCTTATATCTGTTACTAGACCAACTAAAGCAGTTGGAAAAAATCTTCTTTGCAAGCTTTTGGGTACAAACACCCTTCTTCAGGCAGATTCTCCTTCTGCCTGAAGAATGGTGTTTGTACCCAAAAGCTTGCAAAGAATTTTTCCAACTATTTTAGTGGGTCTAATAACAGATATCAGATTTACCCAAAGAACCTCGTCTGCCTATGTCTTTAGAACAACCCAGCTCTAGCCAACACCCCAGACAGTGATGCATGAACTTAATGCAACATGACATGGGAATATATATAAAGCAGTTTATCTGAAGCTAGATATTTTCTACCATTATTAATATGGGTGATAAATCCACAATTATGGCACCTGCAAAAATGTAATAACATACTTAAACAAACAAATGGCTGGCTGCTGCTGTTGGTCTGCCCTTTTATTTCTCCCCATATATCATTGCTGTTAGATTTAGAAGAAATTAATACTTTTTATGTGTCTTTTTTTTTTTGATCTGGTATGTACCTTTCTTTCATAAAGCTGCTGGAATTGAGAAAGCGTCCCCCCACTCCATACACCAACCCTAAGCTTTCAATATTAAAACTAGAAACCTGAGATTGTGGTAAATTTCACAGGATTTATTTTTTTTATCAGAGGTACTTAGATTAACTGGTCATGTCTTGTTTTATTGGTTCTCAGTGGCTTGATTTAGATGACAGACTGAAGAGGATATAGACAGACAATAAAGACAGCAAGCATTGAGCTTCAGACACACCATAAATATAATTATCCTAACAGAATGACAAAGTGGTCTGCTAAAAATATTTTAGGTGTCAGATGGAAATTGACAGAGCAAGGGTATTATGACTGAAATAAGAACTGTATTACCATGGAATAATTGTGGCAGTTTCTTTACAAGAAATATGAAGATATTTAGGAAACAACTTTGGAATTATTTAGCGGTGCAACTACTAGTTTTTTCTTTTTAAAATTGCTGAAATGGAGATCATAAAAATGCCTAATATCTGTGATGACAATACTGTCTTGGAACCAGTTACTGTGTCAGAAATTTCTCAATAATAAGATTAGCTCAGGGCCAGGTTTGCCTATATATACACATTCCAGATAAAAACCCTTACCTTAATTTTGTCATCTTAGGCATTTTTTAGACAGACTTCCACAGCTGTCCCTGTATGGAACCTTAGCAGTCTTTTGAGGTTAGTACTTAAAATCAAAATGTTCTGTTGTCAACAAGCATTGTCAGTTACCCAAAAAATACCAAACTACACATTGCCAAAATTACAAACACTTTTATAATATTGTGCATTAGTGTTTCATGTACAAGTATTTGATAAATTCTATCAAAGGTGCACTCTATTCCCCTGGAAAAACAGCTGTTTTTAAAGATAATTTTCTTATTTTTTGATAACAACATAGCTCCTTTTCTCTTTAGATCCCTTAAAACTCTCCAGTAAATGCTAATCTTAGTGATTTGTTGTAATTTCTTTTCAGAAATTGGTCTGGTTCCTTTTTTGTCCTCTCTACGTTTCCCTCTTATGAATCACTATCGCAGAAAGGTCTTTACCTTCAAACTTTGTAAGACTCCTGAACATCCAAGAGGAAGCTCAATTTTAAAATCAAGGTAACTTCCATTTAAATTAAAGCAATAAATTGACATAAGGCAAAAACTACTTTCCTAGGAAAAGTTGAATTTTTATATGAAAGCCAAGACAAATGTTCTTAGAAAGCTCTGAGCTAATAAATTAGCTTTTATTAGCTCTGAGCTAATAAATTGATAGCATTTAGATTATTTTATGGGGGCATATATTTCTAATTCATTAGAAAATGATTTTTTTCAAACTGAGAAAATTCTTACTTGCTAGTAATAAACTAAACCATTGAAACAAACACACAAGATTTTTTTTTCTAATGATTAAAAATTAAGTTAGCATAATCTTGTAATCTGAAGGATATCAAAGTGCTTTATAGTTTTTGAACATCTTGGGCATGTCCAGACAAGCCCACACATGCCTCTTGCAGCATCTCAAACCTTCTGAGCTGCTGCAAGAGGCACGTGCGGGAACAGGAAAAGGTTCCGTCCGCTGTAAGTTTGCAGTGTGGGGGCAAAATTAGACCCCTGGATATCCAGGGGTTGAGAAAAAAAAAAAAAAAAGCTTCAAAATGTGGAGCAGGACTGTGCCCTGAGGCAACCAGAGGCTGGGTTCTCCACAGAGGTGCTCTGGCTGCCAGACCATCTTTATGGTTGGCCCTTGCCCTGGTGCTGAAGCACATTACCTGCCCGTGCAGGGCAGGCAGTGCGCCAGCAGCAGGGCTCCAGTGCCAGTAAGTAAGGGGTCAGGGGGCTGAGGGAGGGGGGAGGGGCTATGGGGTGACCCCCACTGGCCCCGCCTGCTCCCCCAAGACTCCCTGATCCCTTCCCTGCCCTGCCCCACCCCTCGCCTGCCCTCTGAGCCCCTGATCCCTTCCCCACCTGGGGGTGACAGCCCCAGTGGCCCCAGCCTGAGCCCTGCTGCCCCCTGCTGCCCTGGGGGGGGCTCTGCCAGGAGGCTCTGGAGCCCCCATAGCCCCTGCTTCTAGGGTGAGTAGAGGCTTTTTTTTTTTCTTTCTTTCTTTTTTAAGTGCTGGTGCCTGGGGTTGGGGGGGTAGCCATGGGGCCCTGGGGGTGCAAGTGGGGGGTGCAGCCAGGTGGGTCAGACATTGGGGGGTTCTGGGGGAGCAGGAGGGTGGGGCTGGGTGGGGCAGCCATCGCAGGGGCTTCAGCAGCCAACGAGGGATGGGGCCAGATAAGACAGCAATCAAGGGCCTGGGGTGGGGCATGTGGGCCCTGCAGGGGGGAGTAGCCCCTCTGGGGGCCATTTAGCCCCTGTTGCGGGGGGTTGTTACCTCTGGTGGGGGGCTGTAGCCCCTGTAGGGGGGGGCTGTAACCCCTGGTGGTGGGCCATAGCCCCTGAGGTGGGGGCTGTAGCCCCTGTTGAAGCAAAATATATATTCATGTATTCATGAAACATGCATCTAGAGTTCACTTTATTATGATGATAGACACATTGATAATCTTCCAAATTGCTTTACCACTGTAGATCTATCAATAAAACATAGCTCAACTGATCTCTGCCTCTCTCCCTCTCGCTTTCTCTCTTTATAGTAGTACTTTGTTTATTTGTGGAGGAACATGGATTTTGGGGCATTTTACGGAGTGACTTTGAGATTTTTTTAATCAGGGATTTTTCAGTTTTACAATAGGGAACACCAGAATTCTTGCTAAGGAGGCCAGTGGCAGGACCCTGCCTACTCAGAGTTGGCACCTTGGACCCAGCTGGCACAAGGGGTAGTGTCCCCAGGTACCAATTGGCTGGGCCCCAGAAGCTCCTGAGAGTGAGTAGCCCTGAGCTACTTGCCAGGACAGAACAGCTTTTTATACTGCTGGGGGCAACACAGATGCTGGCCCTGGCTCTAGCTCCCCTTGGCTGCAGATCTGGGAGGAGCCAGGCAGGGTTATTTTGCCCCAAGTGGCACCGTTTGCTCCACAACAAAATTGCATGTCCGAGCACATGCACTGAGGGAAAAAGCCCCAGCTCAAATTTGCACCGCTTCTATTTGAGCTGCTGCAAGCACACATGGTTGCATGTGTGGACACGCCCCTTGGGATAATCAACTCTATAATGAAATGCAGCCTCCTATGCGATAACTCAGTTTGCACCAACAACACTGCCCAGCAGATTTGTTGAAGAGAAGTAGCAAACTCTAACTGAAAATTACAAGGCAGTTAAGCAGAATTTGAACTAGGTAGGACTCTAACTAGAATGAGCTCTAGTCAAAAGGTTTTCATCAGTTGTATGACAAGGGACAATAGGAAATGTAAGTTTGGGTGGGGGGTAAGTTATTTTCATAGTGTCCACTTTCCTCAAAAAAATCTGTGTCAGCATTAACAAATGGCTGAAACCTGAACATCTTAGTTCATGCTAACTGAAAACAATTTCAGGGATGAAACTGCTGCTGCAAAATGGAAAATAGTCTGTGAGAATCTCTTATTATAATGCCAGCACAGAACTAGTTAATATTACTTCATATTAAGCAAAAAGTAATAAAAACTAAAATGGGTTCTGGCATGTGGTACTCTGATAATATGGGGAGAAAGAAGTTTTTAGTATAAGTAAAATGTCATAATTCATACTACATCCAATTGTGATGACAATGCCTGACACTGATTTACCACTCTGAACTGTTGGGGGTTTTTTTCTATTGCTGGCCACTTGCATGTGCAAACTTGCACTCACATACTAAAGTTGTGCAAAAGTTCCAAATTTGCATTCACAAATGCAAGTTGACTCACAGTTGTGTACATGTGGAAACATCTATTTTGGTAGATAAGTGGCTGAACAATTATTAAATATGGCCTTTTATTTTTCTATGTGAACTTAAAAATAGACTTTCATTATCTTTTGTTATAGATTCATAGACATTAGGGTCGGAAGGGACCTCAATAGATCATCGAGTCCAACCCCCTGCATAGGCAGGAAAGAGTGCTGGGTCTAGATGACCCCAGCTAGATGCATATCCAACCTCCTCTTGAAGACCCCCAGGGTAGGGGAGAGCACCACCTCCCTTGGGAGCCCGTTCCAGACCTTGGCCACTCTAACTGTGAAGAAGTTCTTCCTAATGTCCAGTCTAAATCTGCTCTCTGCTAGCTTGCGGCCATTATTTCTTGTAACCCCCGGGGGCGCCTTGGTGAATAAATCCTCACCAATTCCCTTCTGTGCCCCCGTGATGAACTTATAGGCAGCCACAAGGTCACCTCTCAACCTTCTCTTGAGGAGGCTGAAAAGGTCCAGTTTCTCTAGTCTCTCCTCGTAGGGCTTGGCCTGCAAGCCCTTAACCATACGAGTGGCCCTTCTCTGGACCCTCTCCAGGTTATCCGCATCCCTCTTGAAGTGCGGTGCCCAGAATTGCATGCAGTACTCCAACTGCGGTCTGACCAGCGCCCGATAGAGGGGAAGTATCACCTCCTTGGATCTGTTCGTCATGCATCTGCTGATGCACGATAAAGTGCCATTAGCTTTTCTGATGGCTTCGTCACACTGCCGACTCACGTTCATCTTGGAGTCCACTAGGACTCCAAGATCCCTTTCCGCTTCCATACCACCAAGCAGGTCATTTCCTAGGCAGTAGGTATGCTGGACATTTTTCCTCCCTAGGTGCAGCACTCTGCATTTCTCCTTGTTGAACTGCATTCTGTTGTTTTCTGCCCATTTGTCCAACCTGTCCAGGTCTGCTTGCAGCTGTTCCCTGCCCTCTGGCGTATCCACTTCTCCCCACAGTTTTGTGTCATCCACAAACTTGGATAGAGTACACTTCACTCCCATGTCCAAGTCACTGATGAAGACATTGAAGAGTATTGGTCCAAAGACCGAGCCCTGCGGGACCCCACTGCCCACACCCTTCCAGGTCAAAACCGACCCATCCACCATGACTCTTTGGGTTCAACCCTCTAGCCAATTCACCACCCACCGGACTGTGTAGTTATCCAAGTCACAGCCTCTTAACTTGTTCACCAGTATGGGGTGGGATACCGTATCGAAGGCCTTCCTGAAGTCTAAGTATACGACATCCACCCCTACTCCTGTGTCCAGGCGTTTCATAACCTGGTCATAAAAAGAGACTAGATTAGTCAGGCATGATCTGCCTGCTATGAACCCATGCTGGTTTCCCCTCAGCATAATTTGTCCTGCCAGGCTCTCGCAAATGTGAGCCTTGATAATTTTTTCAAAGACTTTGCCAAGGATGGAGGTGAGACTGACTGGCCTATAGTTGCCCGGGTCCTCCTTCCTCCCCTTCTTGAAAATGGGGACCACATTGGCCCTTTTCCAGTCCTCCTATGTTAGATTCATTTGTTCTTTTTCATTAAATGCAATAACTTACTGGAATTTAGACATCAGATTCACATGCATGGTTGGCTCATTTTGGAATGTTTGCCCATACCAGTAACAGGCAACCATAGATCCTCTGGATCATCGTACACAAGTAAGAGGTCTAGTTAGATGCCTGTTTAATCCATTTGTGGCTGATAAGCCCAATTCAAGAGCAACACAGCATGTTACAAATCCATGTCTTGTCTGAGTTGGAGTCCAAATTTATAGCATGCTGTTTTATTCCTTGCTTTGCTTCCAAACTCTGGATCAAACCCACTTCATGTTGAGCTGCACCCGGTGCCAGATGTTCCCTCCAGATCAGATGGGATTCTATGTGCTCCTCCCAACTTTTTACATTGATGTTGAATGATTTCATGTCATTTTTGCACAAATTGTGGTAGTACCATAGAGGGCAACCCCACTTTCTAGAACTGTCTCAAATCTCATTGTACAAAATATTCTTGAGGATACAGCCAGTACTAGGAGTTAATTATAAATACCCTCTACATTTCTTCATCAAGTTAATTGCCTAATAGGTACAAACTACTTCAAATAACTCTAAAATCATTTTTATTTTGATAACCTGCAATGGACAAAGGGGTGTTAAATAAATTACGCTCCTTCTCCTATGTCATGTTTGTATTCATAAATCTTTCTTTAGGCTATTCTTACCATTATTTTTGAGGGATATTGCTTTCTTTAGATTTGCTTGTTCACATCTATGTGAAACTCCATGACATTTACAAATCTTAACTTAAATTGGGCATAGCTTATGAAGTGAGCCAAAGCAGCATTGAGCAGTTGATGAACACATGGGTGACTGGTGCCTCCTGAGACAGGGATGGGGGGCATTTGCCCTCCCTGTCCCCTCTCCTCATCTGCAGCACTTCCAGGTCAGTGCGATTGGCCATGCCCCCCACCCCCTCCCCCCAGTCAGTGCAATCAGCCGTGGGGGACCATAGGGATTGCTTCTCTTGGCACCCCCACTCCCCATCCAGCACTCTCAGGGGGGTACCAGTGCTCTCGCCTGCCCCCCTTGCCCATCACCTAAGCAAGGAATGCTGGCTCTCAGGGGGTACACCAGCACTCTCAGGGGGTGCACATGCATCCCCATGCACCCCCTATGCTTTGCCACTGGATGAACATGAACCTAAGATTAATATTTATAATCTGACATAGATCTTCGCTAACTGGAAGCAATGATAACTTTAGCATCTTAAGCATCTGATATACAAACCATTACAGCATATTCTACTAGAAAAAAAATGTTACTGCAAACCTCCAACTAGCTAAAAAAATATTTGTTTACACACAGCTTCTCATCTGGGATTCTCAACAATAAATTCTTCTTCTAGACTTCACAAGCACCCACCATCCATCAAAGGTGTTGCTGTACTCTGGGACTATATTCAGCTCACTATCCAATCAAATGGAAGAGACAGACTAGACAAAGGATTCAAAGGAAGTCTTGCACAAATTACTGTCAGTCCATTCTTTGATTAGGTAATGGCAATTATGGTAATTACAGCAATTCACTACAGGGAAATGTTCCAAAATTGCAAGTCTGCTGCCAAGTGTAGCACTTGCAGGAACCACTTATGCAAAGCTTCACTTCAAGCTTTGTGAATATCAACCATGTTCTCTCAATTATAAACATCACAGGTTATAGAAGATATTAGGTCACAAGCATTATATTATATTAATTATATTATATTAATTATATTAAAAATGTAAATTTTGCAAAAGCATAAAGGGCATGTGGAGTCCCATTGAAATCCAAATATGATTTGAGCACTTTTGAAGATTTTATCTATGCCTAAGTATATACTTATTTGATTTTATTCCTGTGTTGATGTTTTTACACCAATGTGGCATCATATAAGTAGCGTACATAGGTTTTATTCATGTTTCATATGAGGTACCATAGCTTCTTTCTATGGCTAACAGGAGGCAATAACTGCAAAAATAGAGACATACAAATCAGAAGGCCAATCACAGCATTAAACATGCTGCCAATCATCGCACATTCGAATTTGGGAAACAAAAACAGTGGGTGCGTCTACATGAGATGCTAAATGCACAGTAGAATTATTCTACTGGGCATCAGCAACACTAAAAGACCATGTGCCAGTGCTACCATGCAGTAGTGTCGGTTACTGCATATTGGAGTTACCACCTGTTATTACAGGTACTAAACTTAATAAGCAGTAAAAATGGTGCACTGATACATGTGTAGATATGCCCAGTCTCCCCTACTTATCTTAACTGGTAGACTAGTGTGAAGGGGAGAGAGACTGCCAACGGAGTTTTTCCCCACTCTCCCTTTCCTGCACAACAGGGAAAGCAATGCTGGCACGACAATTCCACAGCATCCTGAATCTGCGAGCGGGTGAGAAGAGGAGCAACCTGGCATGCATTGGAGTGAGAAGGCTTGAGAATTGGTGAGAAAGTAGCAGAAAGGAGGGAGCTGAGAAAGAGAGCCTTGGAGAGGCTCGCTAGGAAGGCAGGGCCATGCCGAAACTCTGTAGAGGTGGACAGCAGGCAGTGAATCAGGAAACAGCCAGTGAGAGTCACTGCTGGCAGCGGAGAAACCCACCAAGGCAGGGTGGAGCCAGGAAGCCACACATGGCTCACTCAGAGAGTGGAGCCAGTGGTGTGCCCTGGTGAAGAATGGCCAGGAAGCTGCAAACAGCTTGCCAAAAGAGCCGAGCAAGCTGTGCACCCTGATGAAGAGCAGCTGGGAAGTGGCACACAGCTCACCCAGAAAGCTGAGCCAGCTGTGCACCCCAGTAAAGAGAGGGCTGGAGGAGGGACCAGAGCTCCTACAGGATGGGCTGAGTTGAAGCCCAGAGGTACCTGGTGGGGAAGAGCCAGGACGGGAGCCAGGAGGCGACAGGAGGCCTGGTGGGGAAGCCCCACCCAGACCTGAGGCTGGTCTGAGCCTAGAAGGGAGCCATCAGGGTAAAAGCAGTCCCTCTGGGACCAGGCAGGGCATGAAGCTCCAGACAGCATCAAAGCCAAGACGGGCCAACAGGACGGGTACCCAAAGAGGGACTAGTTGGGACAGAGGGGCAAAGCGAGATGCTGAAGAGTCCCATAATTCAGTTTGTGGTGAGTACTTAGTAGCCACAAGAGTATACCAGCAGATACTGGTCAACTGAACTTTCGGTTAGTTTCCTAAGTTATTGTTTAAAGAACTGTATTACGTGGAGCCATGACGAGTTTAGTTGTGGTGACATTAGCCAAAGCCAAAGAATGACTGAGGATAAGCCAATGGCCAGAGGGCAGCTTACACCAACAATGGGCAAGGGGGGTGAGAACCTATCACCCAGGCAAAGCAAACTCCAAGACAATTATGCCAGTTCCAGCCCTGGATGTGGTAAGGGTGGGGGAAAGGGGAGGTTGGAGCCCGGCAAAGAAACCGAATGAGTGAGATCTCACAGGATACCTGCAGAGATCGTGTCCCAGGAAGAACGTCTAGATGTGACAGGCAAGAGGGAACAACTAACAGGACATGCAGGTAATGCCATTCTTAAGATCTCACCCTGACATCGCAAGGGGGTAAAACACTAGGCAAGAGAGGACTAAAGCCCTATAATACCTACCAGCAACAACTATATTACAGACAAGACCAGATTTAGAAGACAGTTCTCTGGGGGAGGAGAGAAGTCAGCTTCTCAATAGGTTGTCTTTCACACATGAAAGAAGGACATTTTCAACTGATGAATGAAAAATCATGGGCAAGTACAAAGCAGCCTATAGGATTTTTCTGTACATAGTAGTGGGCTTTGATTAATTGGTGTACGCATGGGGAAATCTGCAGTGTCCCATAGGCAGTGACTGAGGGGAGAAGGGACTGCTTAGTCTGGTAAAAAACAAAGCCATATTCATAAATCAGTATGACAAAAAAGCCTTCCAACATGTACCTAGTACCTGTTCATTCTCCCTTATATCTCTGTAGTTATACTATCTGATCCAAGTACATTATGTAAAGGGTTTTTTCCATTCTCACTTTGTAAGTATTATAGTGAGGATGCTAGGCCAGACTGGGCTTAAAGTGTTGTTTAATACAGAGAACCACTCATACTCCTTTATTTCCTACTGGGTAAACAGGAAGAAGAAAAGGAATTCAGAGCATTCCTCTATAAGCAATTCTGCATGGAAAGCAGAGCTGCATGCTTCACATTCAGAAATTCTGATAAATAGTTGGAACCAATCCTTATGTAAGACTAGTTGACTGGCATTTTGCTTTCAGTTTCTTAGTAGATGGAGATTAATGGCATAATTAACAGTTTTCTATCAGCATGGTGAAGAGGACTGATGTATGACAAAACCAAATTACTTTTTTAAAAATGTTGCAATTACTAAAGTTTTATGCTTTTGCCCAGTTGAGTTGCTCCCTGGAGCCAGTTAGTGAAACTTCATTTTTCTCCCCACTCTAAATATATAAGCCCTTCAAACAGCAGAGTTTACTTACATATACAGTATTTCAGTTATACAACTCTCCACTCTAAGGAATGCCACGTTATCAGAAACAGAATAATGTTTTCCAATATCTATTACAGTAATGACACTGAAAATCCCTTCAATCATCCGAAACATCAATTATCCCAGCCTCTTCAATGTTCCACAAGACAGTTAGGAAGGAAATCAAGGTTGTACTATTCTTGAGGCAAGAAAGTATATATAATTATGGCTCATGTTTTGCAGTTACATTTAAACATCAGGGAATGCTGTCATACACCATCTTTCTCATTGAAGACAACACAAGGACAGATCTTTAAATCACAATAAAAACTAGTTTATGTTATTTCATTTTAAGAAGACATCCTTGTTTGGTATGTCCAATACTTAACTCCTGTTACATTTGTAAAGGTCTCTTTTATACAGAAAGTACATTAATGCCTTGACACCACAGTGCTAAGAGCAATATCAATACCTAACATTGGTTACTTGTTTTTCCCCTCCCTGGAAACTAGTGGAAACTTCAAAGTACCCAGAAACTCTAATATGTTACATAAGAGGGCTAAAATATTGTCAATTCACTGTTTTTCAGGGAATAATTTAAAAAGTAGAAATGTAGTATGGTAGAATTTTGCGGGCTCAGCCTTGATAATGAATTCAGTTTCAATATCTACCAGCTCATTAAGTGCTAGTTCCTAAACTGAAATGGAATGAATATTCTCTCACTGCAATGTATGGGCATAACAATATGTTTGATTTGAATCTGTTCCTAGATTACCAATGAATCAAGTGGCAACCTGTAATATAGCAATGGAAGCTATCATGACATACAACAAATACACTCATGACAGCGAGTCCAGAATGAAAAGTAGCTATACTGCAGCACCATTGCTTTCTTTGATGCCCATTAGATTTTAACCGAGTTCAGTTGCAAAGTGTATAAGGTGACAGTCACAGTGGCACCATGTGGAGGGTAACTTAACACTTATGTTTCATTCTTCTTGCTTCATAACCAGTGAAACCACTCTGCCAGAATGCTTAATGTAGTGCCTTAACTGAAACTTCCTTCAGAGTGCAGGGGTCATACAAAATGAATGAAAGCAGCAGGCCAAATCCAGAGCTAACATGTACAGTAGTGGAATTTGTACTTCAATTAAACTGCACAATTTAAATTATAAAAGGTTGGAGTAAAGGGGTATTACCAGGAATAGGAAACTACCATATTTACTTGAATCTAAGTCAACCTGAATTTAAGATTACCAACTCAATAATTAGATTCTACATATGGAACATTTATAAAGTTGTTATAATTTTCAATTTATAGAATCTAATTATCAAAGGGTTGTCTAGGATTCTTCCCCCTGACTGCTACAGTAGAGAAAGTGGTGGTTGCGGGGATCAGGTGTCTGGGGAGTGTCAGGTGGCCCCCTTACCCTCTAGCCCACTGCACTTTTTCCCCACAACAGCCTTCCTGCCCCCACCTCCAGTGGCATGCCTCCACTCCCAGATGCTCTCAGTCTCTGCCCCTCCCCTCACACTCACAATAATCTCTGCCTCTTCTACCCTGCTCTTCACAGTCTGTCTCTTTTCCTCTCCCCTTCTGTTACTGTCAGACACTACTCAGGATCTGTTCCCTGCCAGGTCGTGGTGCATCACACATAGAAGAGGAGCTCCTGCTGGCCATGCAGAAGTATCGGGGCTGCTAACTGGCTGGGCTGGGGACAGAATTTCCATGCGCTCCATGCCTGATAGGGAATCCAGCCTGAGCCAGACCTGAGCTGTGCCTGACAGTAAGAGTGTGGGGAAGGGGGCACAGAGGGCAGAACCTGCAGAGGGCAAGCGGAGGTGGGGTAGGAGGCTACTGTGGGTCTGATTCTGGTCCCAAACTGGGCTCAGGGCCAGAGTCAGAGCCATAGTAGCCTCCTACTAGATGATCTGTTCAGGTCCCTCATGACCCTAGCTACTATGATACTACTATGATACCCCACCTCCATGTTGTATGTGAATTTAAGACGAGGGGCTTTTCCCCACATGCTGATTGGAGTGGGGAGGAACCTCATCATAGATTTGAGTAACTACAGTATATTTTGCCTTAGGCATATTTACACTTCCCTGCTGCAACTCCACCCCATACCATATAACATACTGAATTACCAAAATACAACTTCTACTACTGTTCACTTTCACTTATCACTTCATGGATCAAATTAATAAAGGCCTTAAATCAGGGGTGTCAAACATATGGCCTGTGGGCCAGATCTGGCCCAAGAAGCCCTGGAGTTCAGCCCTCAGTGCTGCCCCCTTGACTCACATGTAGCACCAGCCCAGCCCTGTGCAGGATGGTGCTCACTGGGTATGTGCCACATGCACTGGTTTGGGCATGTGGGCATGGGGGTCCAGGGGCCCAGGCCATGGATCCAGCCCATGGACCAGTTCTATACCACTCATCCTGCCTGAGGGGTCAAATATGTTTGACACCGCTGCCTTAAATAGAAAACTTAATCATAGCTTGGTTAGGGAATTACTGTGGCAGGATGCACCGGGTGCCTGCCACCTTAAGAACTGAAGCAGCCTGCAGAGCAGCCTGCAGGTTTGTGCCAGGACTAATTGCAGAGTCAGCTGGTCCAGGGAGACTGCAGGTGGTGCTAGGGATGAGTGATGGAATCATCTGACTAGAGGAGATCTGGGTTTAGGCAGGATATAAGCCCAGAGCCTAAAAAACAGAGCTGACAGTAACATCTTGGAGGCTGCTGGGTGAACATCTATGGGGCAAGATGGCTGCAGCTCTGCACAAATATAACATCTGAATCAGTCCTGATGTTTGGGAAGGAACTAAAGGTGTGGAGGAGGTTCTGAAGGTTCGGGAAGAAACTAAAGGGGTGGAGGAGGTTCCTGGGCCCCGAGAGAGGGACTAAGTGCACAGGGGCATATTGAGTGGTCCAGGCGAGCCCAAAAAGAGGGGCTGTACATATGTGACCTATGGAGAGGTCTGGGTGAGTCCAGAGAGATAGAGCCTGAGTGTAAGACATCTAGGGAGGGTGGACCTACAGATGGGAGAGGGCTGACAGCTGGAGGACTGAGCTATGGAATCTTGACTGGCTTGTGTGGGGCCAGGGCCCAGGAGGGGCCAAAAGGTGGAAAGAGATCACTGCAGAGACTTCCAGAGCCAGGGGAGCCTGGGAATCTTGAGTGGCCCAAGGTAGGACCAAGGTCTAGGATAGGCTGAAGGCCCATGTGTGGCCACAGCCAGAGAAGAAGGGGTCAATGGGCATTTGACCTAGGATGAAGATGGCTGATGCTGGGCCATCCGAGGAGGAAGGTTCAAAAAAGGGGTCTGAGAGAAAGCCGGGCCCAGAAGGCACAGGCATGACATTGAGATAGGGCCAGGAGGCCAAGAGGCCTGTAGCCCAGGACAGGTAAGGACTTGAGCTGGAAACCTGCAGCCCTGGAAGGGCTTTTCACAGAAAAGGAAAGGAGACAGTGGGCCCAGAAGTGTCCAGAGGCCCAGAGAGGGGCCCAGAGAGGGGCCAGGAAAGAGAGTGAGACCAGATAGGTCCAGAAGCTGAGAGATAATGGGGCTGGAAGGCCTCAGAGGCCCCATTGAGAGGCCAGGAATAGAGTAAGGCCTGGCAAAGGGCCAGGGATAGAGTGAAGTCAGGAAAGTGGGGAACCATTAGGGTCCAGGAAGAGATCAAAGGGGTCTGGCAGCCCAGGGAGGGACTGAATGGGAGAATCAGTAGTGAGTAAGAGACCTGAGTAAGAGAAAGAACAACAGTGAGGATGATGCCTAAGGAACTTGAAGCATGGTGCAGGGACAAAATAGAGCCATGTAATTAGCCCATAAAGGTTTGGACCACAGACAGCTGGTGGTCATTCAAATAAAAGCAGGTTAGCCTCCCACATTTTACTAACAATTAACAACAAGCCATGGTGGATGAGAGCAGGGTGGACTGCCCATAGAGCAGGGTAAATTTTTTTTGGTCTCTAGGGGCTTTATGGCTACCCCTGGAGATAGTACCCTGTGACAGTTGCATGTTCCTTTTTCTAACACTGCGCTATTCTGGGAAAGTTGGTTGGTTTTTTTCCTTCTTGGTAATACTTATGCCACAGGAGGGGAATGCAAATTCACTTTACTCATTTTTTCATGGACCTCTAAGTATAAAGGTAGGCTTCTGAAAATGAGAGCTGTAAAAATAAACCTTCTGTAGGCAAGGCAATTGGAATTCCTGTAATTAGAGTTCAGTTCCAGTGGCCAGGGCTACTTGCATTGCCCTTCTCTATAATCCTGGGAAATTAGATTGTGGGGGAGAAAGATATTTACAGCTGGATCTCAATAATAAACGGTGAACCTTTTTGACTAGACTCAGGACTGAACAGATGCTCACAGCTGTTTTAGCTGGATGTAGACTTTCCATTCCTAGGGCTAAAAGATGTTGCCCAGCCTCTCTAGGAGTTTCGGAAGACATTATTCATTATGCTTTAGAATGTCCTCTGTATAATGACATAAGGAGAAAGTATCACCGTTCTTGCAGAATTTGACATACTTCTCAAATAGAGAGAAATTAATATGGCTCCTCCAGCAAACAAATACATATTTAGTAAACCATCTTGCAATTTTTGCTTACAAGGCTGAAGCGATCAGAGCTAAACATCCTTTACTGTTTATATGACTGATAAACTTTACCACTATATTTGTTTTTTTACTGTGTTAACTGTGGACCTATGCACAATATTTTTATAAATTTATGATCTGATTTATCACCATATTTGTACTCGAGCATCTTAATTCTAGGAGTAGGAATAATGCTTTTATAACAGTTGGCCCTATTTTATTATTATATTTGCATTTCTGTTACTTTTGTTTAATTTTATATTGTGGTTGTATGTTTGTTATGTTGTTTTTGGGAGCACGGCTTTCAACCAGAATCCTTAATAAAAATAAATTGATGATGGTGATTGATGATAGGGTTCAGTTCCTGGCCTTATCACTGCTGTCATAGTCATGGAAAAATAGGACTGAAAAGGACATCAAGAAGTCATCTAGCCCAATGCCCTGTTGTGGGCCACAGAAAGTTGCTAATGCTTGCCTTGAATTGCAAACATTACTTGCATCCAATGGAGGAAGTGTGCAAAAACAGTGATACATCTTGTGGGAAGAGGAAGTGTAGAAAAATTCTCATCTTTACCTTAAATTGAACCAAGCTGGCTAACAAAATAAGTAAATATAGCCTGGGCAAAGAGAAATAGGTTTAAGCAAAAGCATTACCCAAGACCACATTGCCAAGAATGGAAAATTACATCTAGAACAAAACAAGTTCATCAAAAAACAAATCCATATTGGGCAGGAAAAAGCAGGCATATTAATTATGCTTAGAAGGAGGGCTTAAACTAATTTTGTATTAAGAAATGTGGTAGCTGTAAGGTGTATAGGAAGAAAAGGACCCCATTTTTGGAACCTACTCCAGATGAAAGATCTGGTCATCAGTCCAACATTCTACCCTGCACAGAATGAGGTCGCAGAAGTCGGAAGCCCCAGACAAGACCCCAAGGACCTGATCACCCAATGATGTCTTGCTCATTAGATTTCACAGTGGTGAACATGTAGTGTTGCTTTTGTCTAACTATGGTAGTAGAACTGTAACTGCTAAGACCTAATAAATTTGCTTATGAAAGCAAAGTCTTGTCACAGTCTCCTCACCTGGTAGATGACCCGCAGCAGGGGAATTTGTCCTCATTAAGTGTTACACAGACATAACAATGTCAGTGCACCAATATCCCTATCTAAACAATTCTAAACAAAGTTTGTCTAATCTGCTCTTAAACTTTTTAGGGATGGAGATTCCATAATACCTCTAGGTAATCTTTTCCAGTGCTTAACTACCCTCACAAATGGAAAGCTCTTCATAAATGTCCAACCTAAATGTCCCTTGTTGCAAGGGAATTGCCCAGGAAATGGAATAAGAATACTCTGCCACCATCTTCTTTAAGAATCTGAAGACTGTTATCAAATCCCTGCCCTCCAGCCTTCTCTTTTCAATACTGAAAAATCCCAGATCTCTTATTCTATTAATGTCACACCATGTCTTTTTGTTATTTTCTGCAAGATGTTCATTCTTTGTTCATCTGTAAAAT
Organism: Alligator mississippiensis; assembly: GCF_030867095.1. Taxonomy (NCBI): domain Eukaryota; kingdom Metazoa; phylum Chordata; order Crocodylia; family Alligatoridae; genus Alligator; species Alligator mississippiensis. The sequence goes on from NW_026775393.1 coordinate 20,720, forward strand.
GTGGAAGATCTGGTCAAATTTTAATTTAATTTGGATGGCTTGGATGTTACAAGAATAATTGTCAGAGAAATACATCAATTGTATTATATTGTGCCCAAACTCACAGTATTACCAAATCAGTAAGATTCCAATGTACAATCATGTTTTAAATCATTTTGCCCTATTATAAGGTTGTTTTTGTTCCATCAAGCTAAATGTACTGATTATGTTAAGAGTATGTAATCAGCTGCTATTTCTGTATCATAGTTTTCAAAAATAGCATTTTGGAAAAATTACCAAGATGTTGGGTTAGATCTCAGTTGATGTAAGTCAGCATAGCTCTACTGACTTCCGTGAAGCTCCATCACTGGATTTATACTAGCTGAGAATCCAGCCCATATTTTCAAGTACTATTTATTTTCTCTCATTTGTAATAGTCCTCACCAACATTAATGAAGGTCACCAATTGTTCAAAAGAGCAATTCCATAATTACTACTGCTTCAAATATTGTATAAATCTACCCATATTGGAGTACAGAGATGCTTTGCTCAATTTATTTTCTTTGTGAATGAGGCACAACATTCACTTTTGCCTGCATAGAGCGCACTATAAAATTCATCAGCATTTGCAGAACATCCGTTAAATATTTATGTAATGGTACTACCTAGAAATGCCAATCAGCATCAGATCTTGTGGTAGGTGCATTGTCACTGTCGTGGAAAGCTTGCTTTATCATCATATTTTGAAACTTGCAACTCTCACTGACCTTTATCTACAAAGTTTGTTTTCAAAATATAGGTGTTTGTATCCTGCTGACTAATAATATGCATTATGGGGGCCGAGTGCTAAACTCATGTGATAGATTTGCTGTCTCAGTTCACCATGAGGAATCTTTAATAATGCATGGATCACTGTTGTTCTTCCACTGAGCCAGGCAATATCTGGTAATTTTAAATCATAAGTGAAACTACACTTTCCCTTTTTTCTGTAAAACATCCACAGTGAGTAAAATTTTCAAAAGTACCTAGGGAACGTATAGGTCTTCTTCCCATTGATTTTAATTCATGAAAATGGGACTTAAGAGACTTCAAAGATTTTATCAATATATTTATTCTCACATCATTGGATAAAAACCTTCAGCCTTCAGGTATCCAACACCAGCCAGGGAAGAAGTACAAGGGAGACTTACAGTTTTTTAAACTGTCTCTTTCAGCATGTATATAAAGTAAATAAAAATAATTATAGAATGGGGAGTGAAATATAAAAAGGGAACATCAAATAAGTTTTGGCATTTATTTTTGGGTCAGTTTGAGGATACAGTTGCCTCTGCATAGGATAACTGCTGAGAGCAAACAGATGACAAAAAAGCTCTTGTCTGCATCTTACAAAAACACCTCATTGTTTTCAGTTCCCTACTTTAACGTATTTATTATTGTCTCTGACACTTCAGCTTCTTTCTAGCGTAAAAAGTGAATGCTGTGCATTATGAACTATGTAAGTGGTTTGTTGTGTTCCATAAAGCTGAAAGTAATAAGCTGCCTCCGATAGTGCTGACATTTTTTTACAATTAGATTTATTTTAATTATATTTTTACTTCATCTCAGACGCTGATACCTTTGTACAACCTGTTCTTTTAGGCTAGGGACAGAAATTACATGCAAGCTGGTATGTGATCAGAAACTGGTCTAAACCTGTAACAGAACAAAAGTTCATTGCACATAGACCAGTTTCAAAGTGGTGGAATCCAGTTTAAAATAGACCTGGATGGATGCAAGATCATATTTAATCGGTTTAGGTTAGACAGGTCTAACCCACACTGCAGGGGTTGCTGCTCCCTCCCACCCCCTTCAGCACAGGCAGTCAACCCTGTGAGAGCCACTGGGGAACTTTTTAAGTCCCTAAAGCAGATGAATATTGCACCTCCTTTTCTTTTCCTGCTCAGAAGCAGCCCTTTCCTTCCATCTTCTCTTTATGACCCCCACACTTCCGGGCCTGCCACTGCTGCTTTCTCCAGCTGTTCAAGGATGAGGAAGCTCTAGAGACAGCCAGGCTGAGCAGGGGCTGGGCTCAACTGGGGAAGGACAGTGGCAATAGGGTGGCTGGAACGTAGTCCCCCACCTGGTTATAACACAGGGAAGGGAAAACCCCTGTCCATCTCCCTGCTGAGCCTGGCCTTTGTGCAGTGGGCAGAAACAGCTCTGGGGTTCCCCACACCAATGACAGCAGGGAAAGGCAGAGCACAGAAGAGGGGAGGAAGGGGGTATGACGTTGATCAAGTAGTGGAAGGGAGAGACGATTTTCACTTTCTTTAGGGACTTAAAAAGGCCCTGGAGACTCCTGTGGTGTGATCCAATCCAGTCTGCACCACTGCATCTGCTCTGGATCCATCCTGGGTTATGTGCATCACAAGTCAGAGTATAGAGCTGCTACTCTCCACACCTACAGGAATAGTTGGACAATGGTAAAGAACAGCAGCAGCCTTTGCTCTGCTCATACAACGTGCCAGCCATGAAGAAGCCAAAAAGAGAATTGAGATTCTAGAGTTATATAGGGAAGGGTAAATTGGCATGTTATAATCTAGGCTTGTACAAACATGATTGATCCTTATAATGCAACTGGAAGTTGTTGAATTTTCTTCTGGTTTAGCTCCTTTATCAATTTTGTGCTTGGAATAAAACATTGAGGCATCTAGATATATTTGCTCCCACTGCTTAAAAACATGTTTTACAGCTGCTCATTCTCTCTGTCCCTCAATTGCTAAGGCTATACAAATAGAGTGAGGCAAGCAGGACAGCAGCCCTGGGTGCCAACTATGAGGAGACACAGAATCCATGCCCCACTGGCAGTTTATGCCCTGTAGGAGCAGCCTTCCACTGACTCTGCATAGATGTAGGACTCAAGCATGGCAGTGCTGCACCAAGCAGTGCGTATGATGGGTAGGGAGTGAGTGGAACAAACAGAATGGTGCTTTCCCCCTGCCCTCTCCCCCAACACCTGGAGCCTTTGGCAGAGCAGGCACAGCCCTGCACCCATTTAAGAGGTGGGGGGACAGCAAATGGGGTACAAAACGAGGCTTGGCTTCTGGGAAGCACAGCCACAGGATGCTGCTGCCTGAGCTGACGATGTTATAGTAGCAGCAGCTTCAGCAGAAGCCCAGGCAGGTAAGACTTCCCTTTCCCTCACCCACACCTCTTCCCCTCTGATCTACAGTGGTCAGCATATCAGCTTCCCTCCTCTTGCCAAGCGCTCCCAATGGGCTTGCTATATTACTGGTTGTTTGTCGTCCTCTGGAGTCATTTCCTTTCTCTTGTTCCATAGGTGCCTAAATGGTAGAATTTAGTTACCTAACTCCGAAAGAGTAATTAAAATATGCCTTTCAATGTGTTCAGTGATAAAAATAATTCCATTTTGGATGGTAACATGCTCAGAAATGACCTAGTTTGAGGACATAGGAATCTAAATACCACCTAACTTCCACAAAGATTGAGACTGGCGCTTAGAGATGTCTGAATGCTACTTACATTCTCCCAAAAGACCATTTGTTAGGCACCCTCTCAACACTGATTTAGATTTCAACAGAGCTTAGGCAAAAGTAAGACACCTGGATGATTTGGCTCCCTTCTGAGTATGTGCCATAGCCCAAGTCAAAGTAACAAGAGATCCTTTTGGGCATGTAATTCATCTGGGAATCTAAGTGCTTTTGTAGCCACTGCTCAGAATTAATTTGGGCCATTCTTTGAAACGCAGGGGTTCCTATACATGAGCAGCAAGTCTGCTCTGATGTGCTGGAATCCCAGCACATCTCATTTAATCGAGAGCCTGCTGGAGCATGGTAATTGCCATGCTCCAGCAGCCTCCTGCATCTCGTGTATCAGAGTCCCCATGTTTAAAAATGGCAGTGGGGGGTGCTTGAACTAAAGTTCATGAAATGAGCTTTAGTTCAAACGCCTCCACTACCATTTTAAAATGTGGGGACACTGGTACATCAGACCCTGCAGCACTTTAATAACAGCAGTTGTCAGGCCCAATCTAATTAAAGCATCACTCCCCGCCCCCGCCCCCTCCACACCAGAGCATGTGTAACAGTGCCCTAGGTGCCTATATTCCACCTATGCCCTGTTTATGCATCTAGGGGTTGATTAGGATTGTAGGGGCCTATCCTTAAATCACTCTTCAGTGGCATTTCAGTTTCCCTATTAACTACATAAGGATTCCAGATGCTTAAATCCAGGCAAACAGAGACACCCTCTTAATGCAAGGCACCTAAAGTTTCAGCCATTTCCATGCCTGTTCATTCCTGCTATGTCTTTCTAGCTAGATGATTACACAGCCATCTTCACTGTAGTGTCCCATAACCTCATAACCAATCAGTAATGGATTGTCTTCCTCATAAAGCCCCTCTGAGGTAGGCAAGTCCAAAGTGAGCAGCAGGGGTATTCACAAAAAGCCTATAGCTGAGGCAGGAGCTGAATGCAGGCCAGATAGTTCCCCTCTGCTCAAGCCCCTCTCTCTGCTCCTCACTTTCAAGTTCACCCATCTCTTAAGGGTTCTTTGATGTAATATTGCCAAATGAAAACATTTTTTCAGTATACTTAAAGACATACTCTCTTAATGATGGCTATTTCTCTACCAAAAGGTCAATATTACTGAATTACACAGAAAAGCCTAGAATTTATGTGGAAAATAAGATAATTTGATATAAAATGTAATTTGGCATTTCACTTGCCCATTCCTCATAGTCCTGAAGAGTTTGTTTATGCAAGTTTTCCTTGTAACTGTGATTGAAGCAGTAGGCGCACAGCAGAAAACCTATAGATATTTATATTTGGGCATCATATTCAATTTAATTTTACACTGGCACCAAAGTTTCAACTATTGACATTCAGAGAACCTGGTTTTCTCCGATTAAAAAAACTCCCCAATTTTCAGATTTAAAAAAGTAACCCAAGGTCCACATTTGTCTACGATTAAAATGAAATTTCATGTTAATCATGGGAAAATGTGGATCTTGGGTTACTTTTTTTAATTAAAACATTTGGGGGGGCGGGGCAGTTATCAGAGGAAACCAGGATCCCTGATGATATTGAACAGATTTTTGTTTTGTCAATACATAACTGCATTGTTGAAGGCATTGGCAGAAAGAGAGAGATTGACATCCACAAAGGAGACAACACGGGTCTTACTATTAAGGGGCATGTCCAGACAAGCACACACGTGCCTCTTGCCCTGCCTCAAACCCCTCTGAGGCAGGACAAGAGGCATGTGCAGGAATGAAAAAGTGTTCCCCACATGAGAAAAATTAGACCCCTGGATATCCAGGGGTCTAAAAAACGGCTCCACAATAGAGCAGAGCAAGACATGGTTCCAGATTGTACCGGGAGCCAGCCCTCCAAAAGAGACGCTCTGGTTTCGGCCAGAGCATCTCTTTTGTGTTCCTGCTACCCCCGGCCCCCAGCACTGTCCAAAGTAAGTGGGGGGGGGGTTCATGGGTATGGGTGGGTGAGGGGTGGCAGGGGGATGTGGGGGCCAGGTTTGAGGAGTGGTGGGGGGGTTGTCCCCGGGGCTGTGGGGAGTGAAGACCTGGCCCAGATCCCTACGGCTCACTAGTCCAGCTTTGCACCAGAGCAGGTCGCATGGCTCTGGGAGCCATGCACAGGAGCCGCGCCTCCTGAAGCCCTGGTGACCCACTCTGGTGCAAAGCCGGACTAGAGAGCCACATGGGGCTGGGCCAGGTCCTCATCCCCCTGCAGGCACAGGAGGCAGAGGTGGGAGCTGGCCCTTGGGGCTGGCCCATGGTGACAGGACCTGGCGCAGCACGCGGTCCCTGTGTGCCGTGCCGGGTCCTGACACCTGGCCGGGCCCTTCCTATTGTGGTAGGACCCGGCTCAGCTCCATGCAGTCCCCGCGCGGAGCCGAGCCGGGTCCTGCTGGCCCTGGGGCTGCTCATGCTGCCCAGCCCAATGTGCTGGGGACCGTGTGCCACGTCGGGTCCTGTCACCATGGGCCTGGCCTGGCTGGGCTGCAGAGGGGCTCCAGAACCTGGCTGGGCCCGACACATGGTCTCTGCGTGCTGTGCCAGGTTTTACTACCATTGGCCTGGCCCAGCTGGGCAGCAAAGAGGCCCCAGGACCTGGCTGGGCCCGGCCTGTGGTCCCCACATGCTGCACTAGGTCTTGTTGACATGGGACTGGCCCAGCCAGGCAGCAGAGGGGACCCAGGACCTGGCTGGGCCCGGCATGTCATCCCCACATGCCGCGCTGGGTCCTGCCACCATGAGACCAGCCCGGCTGGGTGGCAGGAACAGCCCCAGGGCCTGCAGGACCCGGCTGGGCTCAGCGCACGGTCCCCCCGCTGCTGCAGTGAAAGGTTATTTATGGGTCCTGGGCAGGGGGGCTAGGGCCATGTGGGGGATAGGGGCTGTGGCCCTCTAGGGGGGAACAAACACCACATTGTCCTATCACACCCATCATGTGTGAGGAAAACTAAAAGCACACACCAACATGTATAGGTCTTTAGAATTTATTTTTTTCATGATGATAGAGATACTGGTAGGCTTCCAAACTGCTTTAACATTGTAAATATACCAATAAAGCATTGCCCAACTGATTGCTGTCTCTCTATAGGGTGTGTGTGTGTGTGTGTGTGTGTGTGTGTGTGTGTGTGTGTGTGTGTGTGTGTGTGTGTGTGTGTGTGTGTGTTTTAACTGTGGAAGAACATGGATTTTGGGGTATTTTTAAAAATGGATTTGGGATGCTGCTGCAGCAGTCCAGCTGGCACAAGGGGTAGTGTCCCCAGGTACCAATTGGCTGGGCCCCAGAAGCTCCTGAGAGCAAGTAGCCCTGAGCTGCTTGCCAGGGCAGGTTTTTGTATGGATGGGGCCAGGACAGGGCAGCTTTTTATACTGCTGGGGACAGCACAGGTGCTGGCCCCAGGCTCTAGCTCCCCCTGGCTGCAGATCCAGGACAAGCCAGGCAGGGTTATTTTGCCCCAAATGGCACAATTTGCTCCACAACAAAGTGCATGTCCAAACTGCTGCAAGCGCACATGCTTGCAGGTGTGGACATGCCCAAGGACATGTTTGAAAAGTTTGTACTCGGAAAGAGATGAATCTCTTCTTTTGCCCCTGACATTGTGGGTGAGATAGGAGTGACCTGTGATGTTGGGAGCAGAATTCCTTGCTTCTCAGCCCAGCACCTATCTGCTCGACTAAGTTCTGCATGAATATCTGTGTTCCCTTCAAACCTTAGGAAATTTTCTTTTATTCTAACATCACTGGGAGTTGTGGAAGTTTATCAGCACCTCCAAACAACCTAAATTTTATTTAGGAGGTCTACCATTTGCATGACCACATACAAAAACCCTTGGATATCAAAAACAGCCAGTCAGTCCAAACTCATTTCAAAATGGCTCATTCCATGTCTGGCCATTTAATGTGACATCACCTTAAGCATGATTTCTTATCTCTCCCCATACAGCCAGTTCTGCTAAGCCAGTAAAATCATCTCTATTAACAGTTTCATGTGGGCATTTAAAGGCTTCTTAAAATTACGGTTCCCCACAGTTGCCTTTACAATCCATTCACTGTTCAACTATTAATATCATATTTCCCAGTACTTCAGTCCTAGGTTTCTGTACAAACCAAACTCATTTTTTATGACTGAGACATGAAAAAGTGTCACTTGCAGCATGTGATGTATTTTTTGGATAAATAAGTTAGCATCCAATCCTGTGCGAAACAGCATTTCCTGGAAAGTGCTGAGCATTCTTGACTCCCAGTAAAATGAATGGGAGGTATGGGTATTCAGTACCTGGTAGTTCTAGGCCCATACTAAGCCATTTTTCTGGAAAAAAAAATCTTTCAGGTAATCATAATCCTTCGTTTTAATCAGAAACAATTAAGATTTGGATCATGATGTTGCAATGAGCTCTGTGCAGTTGCAGGCATTTGTCCACACAAACCTCATTACAAGATCAGATCTTAGTTTGTAACCAGAAAAGCCCTCTGAGAATTTTCACTGAGACTGAAGAGATATGGCCTATAGGGAACAGTGGTCTAATGAAAGCCAGCAGTTAAGTCCTTTCTCTTGTGGGAGGAAGCTAGTTCTGAGAAAGAGAGGCTATGAACATTTCCACATGGTTGTGAAAAAAAAATATATCACCAAATATCTTACGTGGCTGTGCTAACTCAGATGTATAGCCTATCACCTATGACTCCTGGTTATTGTAGAGAGTATTAGTGAAAAAAGCACTCGCAAATTAAATGACACTTAGGGTCAGATTCAATAGTTGAAGAGCAGCTTTAGTTCTTCCCCAGCAAATGCTTTTGTGGGCAGAATTCATAAGGATTTCAATTACCAATTCTGGCAGAAGCCTATTCCATATTTACCTTTCTATTCTCTTCTGAGATGAAGAAAGCATGTTTTCAATTTTGATAAATCAAAATGAATAGAATCCATTTCTTTTAAAGAGATTTTTCCCTCTCTTGCTTGTGATTTGTGTTTATGGTATTTCAGTTGCACACCTGAGACTACATGCTTGTAGTGCACTTATATATTTTAAGCCTTTTTATAAATAAACATTTTAGACAACAATTTTTCAGAAGGCACAGACAAAAACAATCCAATGCTTTCAAAAGGAAAAACAAGGAGACAATTAGAAAAATGATTTAAGACCAACTCAGCAACTAAGACAGATTCCCAGCTGGCATAAATCTAAGTAGTTTCATCAAAGTTAATGGAACTACACCATTTTACACAGCCAGAAGATCTGACACAGTCAGTTCCCTAGGAATTGTGTCCAAAGCGAGGGTATAAAGAATAAGCCCATATTATACTCCGAGTAAAGAACTAATATAATCTTTGAAAATCTAAAAACACAGCTAAATATAATCTAGTATAATGCAGCAGATATCAGAGGGGGAAAAAACAGGTACCTTTTCTCCTATTCTCCCTTCAGTCCCCGTGTAAGTTTGTAGACTATGACTCAGATACAACAAGCCGGGAAATTTCAAATGCTTTAGAAAATGCAATTTTTTTTAAATGCAAGCCACATTTTGAGACCATGACACATCTTAAAGAACTTTACCTACCTCTTCCAAAACATGGTAAATTAGAGTTTCCTTGGCATTTCTTAGTGCTTTCTTCAACTGATAACGGACAAGAACGCGGATGTTCACACTTTTTTCCAGTCCATCCTCCTTTACAGTCACATCTTCCACAGTTACATTGTCCATGACCTTTACAATGAATATAATTGTTCATATCAGCCTCCATTCTGGCAGTAGATAAGGAAACCTCATAACAACATGCATTTTGTCTAATCTCTAAATTTCTGCCTTTTACCCCTTAACAATCACCACAAAAAGAAAGATAAAGCACATAAACTTGTATAAAGCCTTATACAAAGAGAGAACATAAGAGTTCAGGTCACACAAACACATTTGTTCATAATGAAAAAACTTTAAAAAGCAATGCAATCATAAGCCAAAATACACACTCAATACAATGTCATTCTCTATGCTGTACCCAACAAACACTGTAGCACTCACCCTCACCCATTTCTACTCTCATACATACTCTCAACCCATTGCTACACTCATCAGCACACAAATAAACCCCCTTTATAACATTGCATTTGAGCTCAGCAGTACTGACCTTCAAAGCACAAATACAAAAGTTTAACAATCACACTGCAACACAAATTCTTTATTCAGATCTTCCAAATGAAACAATTTAATAACTACAGGATCATGTACCATAAAATATCACCCATACCATACCACATAGAAAGAGAATTTGAACTTCATACTTGCTCTTAAAAATTAAATAAAATTTTAAAATCTTTAAAAGCAGATATTTAAATATAATTACTTGCAAAAGCTTGATCAACTTTACAGTGCCTTCTGCTAGAAAAAAAGATAGGTAAATTATGCAATCACAAACACAACTTGCCCTGATCCGTGTCAGCATCTTGTCCGAGATCTCTGTGACAGGGGGCAGCTCTCGGGGCTGGATCTCCTGCCGGCCCACCCACCTGTCTCTATGGGGCAGTCCACCCAGTCTCTCCTGCCAAGACTTTGCTGTTCTCATAAACTGATGGTATGCCAAGGGAAGCTGCCTGTCCCAGGGGAGCTGGGACGCCGGAAGGCCCCCGGGGCAGCAAAGGGTCCCGCTTACCTCCTGCAGGGCCGGAAGATCCGAGGGAGGCACACGCGCCGAGAACGCCGGCGCGGGTTGTCAGCCGGGCATTTATCCAGCTGCGGCAAAGCAGCGGGGGTAGGGGACACCTTCCGGAGGGAACAAAAGGCAGCCCCGCTGAGGCAACAGGGCGGCTGAGTGGAGGAAGCTGGAGCGATAAGCCTCAGCAAGCGGGGAGTCAGCCACCACCCGCGATGTGCGGGAAGGAAAGAGGCAGAGCCAGACCCGGCTCCGAGAGACGGAATGGAGCAGCTGGCAGCAGTGCTGGTGGAGAAGCCAGCCCTGTGATTATCGGCTTAGCCGGTGGGGAAACCGGTGGCAGCACCGGTAGCAGGACCGGAAGAGGACCTGGCAGGAGCCTGGTCAGCCTAGCTGGGGAAGGAACCAGCGGCAACGCCGGCAATAGAGCCGGAGGACGGGCAGAGAGGGCCCCAGGCAGCCTAGCTGGGGAAGGAATCAGCTGCAGCACCGGCAATAGAGCTGGGGGAGGAGCCAGCTGGATCCCAGACCGCAGAGCTGGTAGCAAAGTCAGCTGCGGCATAAGCGGCAGGAGCGGCAGAAAGGCCAGCCACATCGGGAGAGGGGGCATCGGTGAGGTAACCAGGTGCCCTATACAGAGGGGAGCCGGCGGTAGATACGGCAACCTCGTGGACCACCGGAGCAAAGCAGGTACGAGGCCGGAGGGGCCGGGCTGGCGTCCTTATAGGCAGTATGCTCAGCCCGAAGACCATTGTTGATGGCCGGCGTATTGAGGCGAGAGGGTGGCAAGCCAGGATGACGTTGAGGCCATAGGAGGTAGAGCCTAAGATGGTGAGTGGCCGGGGTGTAGGGGAGGACAGAGCCCCAAAATTATCCGTCGAGGAACGCGCCGACGCCAGTGGATACCCCAAGGGAGGACCCCCCACTGAAGGTACCATCAAAGTCGTGGCAGGCGAGTTCAGGGTTCCCCCTGATACCAGCAGGGGTAACCTCCGGGGTGCACTCACGAAGCCAGGGCACATGAAACCTTGGGCCTGGGCAAAGGCAGCGCAGGAACACCTAGTAGAGCGGAGGCGGGTACACTGCCCATTACTGTCCCAATGCCAGGGGGCATTATCTGCAGCTCTGACATACCCTACACTGCAGCCCATGCCTCACAGATGGCATCACCATTCTTAGCATCTCTGGCTCTACACTGGGTTCCATTATCCTCCAGTCTGAACCCCAACTGGATCCCTTCCATCAGGCAGCCTACTCTGCCCTCATTCTGGGCTACCTAGCTCCCTGTACTCTTACTCCTCTTGGGTGTGGCCCCCCCAGGACCTTTGGCCACACACGGACCATGGCCTCACCTCCAACGACAGTAGGAACCCCATGCCCTTGGCTCTGGGTATCCCTTGCAGTGAGCCCCTGGCCCTTTTGACCCTTCTGGTCCTGGCCCCAGCAATGACCAGTTGAGGGTGCCTCAAGTCAGGCTTCTTGAGCATCTAGCCCACTCTCTCTCACGGGTCCACTTTCTCAGCCCTACTATGGGGTTACCCACTTGGTTGTGGGAGCTGGGGTTATGAAGGAGCCGTGACTCACCTTTCACTGGGGTGGCAACTGGCCTGACATTTTCTGGGGGGCTCCCACATCACTAGGAGCCCCACCAGGCCACCCATCTCTGACAGGGTGCAGTTTCAGGTCATGCCTAGGACCAAGAGCCTCCTAGCCATCCCCATCAGCTCTTGCCCTTACCTGCTGGGTTGTTCCTGCTGCAGCTCAGCTAGGCAATATTTCTGCCTGGCTGGCAACAGACTGCAGCCTTTATATACTAGGGTCTCAAAATGGCTGCAGCCATCAGGCACCTGCTGGATGCCTAACCCAGCCCTGAAAGTGGCAGGCACCAACAGTGCCCTGCCACAATCTCAATTCTTCAGAATCAGGTTTCAGAAGAATAACATTTTATAGCATAGATTAGCCACTTCATTTTGTACTGTTTTAGAGAAATACATTTGAATTATATTAATTTGAATGTAGTTAGGAATTGTTTGGGAATATCTATTTTTATGGGTTTTTTTAATTAACAAAATATAATTGTGGGGACTGAGGACCCAGGGGTAGAGACTGCCTGAGGGTCTGAAGAGCCAATCAAATACATAAATATTCTTCATGTAAAATGTAGCACATCTTTTAAAAGCAGCTCAGATTGGCTTTCTAGACCCTTCCATAGCCCACTCAAAAATCTCCACATGATTTCACAGAAGCATGGCAAGGCAAACCATTGTGTTTACTGGGTAGAGAAAACGTGAGCATCAGCAAAAATTCTCTTCACCAACAGAGTTAATTTAAACAGAGTACTCCTGCTTCTTTCAGTAGCTTAATTTCCAGGCTCTCTTTGCTTTCATGGCTATCATGGCTTTAAGTTATAATCAAGAAACTAACAGCACAATACACTTTTTACAAATGCTGGCCTATTCAGTTTTCTTTCATAGAGGCCACGTCTACACGAGAGGTGGACTGCACAGTTGCTACTAGACAGTCATTTAGTACTTGTATAACCAAATACTAAATCAGTGTTTCCCAACCAATGTGCCAAGGCACAAAAGTGTGCCGTCAGAAATGAACAGGTGTGCCGTGGAGTTTTGCCATGGCAATGAGATACAAGGAGCTCCAATAGGCATGAGGATGGAGAATGCCATAACAGGTGTGCTGTGGAAAATTGTTATTAATGTAAGTGTGCCTTGGGCTGGAAAATGTTGGGAAACACTGTACTAAATCACTGCCTAGTAACCAGCATTACTGTGCATCAGCATCCCCACATGGTTTTTTTTTGATGCTACTGCACAGTGGCAATGAACTACTATGCAGTAGCTCATTACTCCTGTGCAGTAGCATTGTGTCATGGTTAGTGCCCCTCAACGCTACTGTGCAGTTGCTCATTGCTACTGCAAAGTAGCATCTCATGTAAACATGGCTACAGACTACAAACAATGACAAGCTTTATGGTCCATCTATGGACAAGCTATATTACCTCTATCTAAATGTTTATGTGGGCAACTATTATTGTCAAAGGTGTATGTACTTACTAGTTTACACACAAAAAACTGGATGAGGAACAGGGCCTTATAGATCAACAGAAAATCATAAGAGTATTATAGCTGCTCTTATTCTTCACATCTCAGCAGGTGCACAGGAGGCAGATTTTCCTTACATGCGTTGATTTGGAAAGTGACAAATATCTACTCTTCTGTCATAAAATCATAAAGTTGGAAATGATTGCAGAGTTCACACAACCCAACCCTATCCACAGATTCAGGATCCCCTGTTCACAAACTGTCTAAGACAGTAGCTACCCAGCATTTTCTTGACAATGCCCAATGAAGAAGGGAATTTTATTTTCCCTGGGAAGCTGCTTCTACTGTCCTACTTTTATTACAGTTAGGAATTTTTCTCTGAGATCTGATTTAAATCTTTTTCTGAAGCCTGAACCCATTTCTTCACATTCCTGACCTCTGTGGCAAGGGGGAACACATTTTCTCCTCAATCTTAATGGAAGACTTTCAAATATCTGAAAACTGCTGTCATATCCATCTTAAGTCTCCTTGTCTTTCATACTAAATATACCTAGTCCTGCAACCTCTTATATATCACTTATAATCAGTGATCCTTGTTTTCTCTGATTAAAAAAAAATCAGAGAAATTTCAAAAATCATAATTTCCTCATAAAAAACACCCCAAAAGCAACATTTTCCCATGATTAAAACAAAACACCACTATATATATATACAGACACACACACACACACACAGACACACACACACACACACATATATATAGTGACTCTTTTCCTTTAATGATAATCATGTTAAATGACCTGATATGGAGAGCAAAAAAAATGTCTCACGTGAAAATGTCTGCATTTACATTCTAGTTTACATACTTCTGTATTGCTATCTCATGATATTCTAGCAGGAGAGATTAAGTGAAGTAAATTTGCCTCTTGTGGTGCTCACATAGATCACAGGTTATAATGCCAGTGCCTGGCCTGCCCACAGGCACATAAACATGATATAGGAAAACGGAATATACTATGCTTTGTATAGGAAAGGAATGCCAAATACACAATTGTATAGCATGGGGTATAAAACAACTGTATAGCAATTGTATAGCATGGGGTAACTGGGCTGGCAAAAGCAGTGCTAAAAAGGGGTTGGGGATTGGGGTAACTGGGTAAGCAGTAGCAATACTAAAATGTATTTGGGGGTTATGATGGATCATGAGCTCGACAGGAATCAGTCACCTGATTTGATGATATGGCAAAAAAGCAAAAGAAATTTTGAGTTGCATTAACAGAAAGGTGTATGCTAGACACAGGAGGTAATAGTATCACCCTAGTCAGCACGGGTTAAGCTGCTGGTGGAATAACCTATCCACAATTTTAGAAGGACGTGAAGAAACTGGACAGAATCCAGAGTGAGGCAAGGAAGAAAGTAAAGATGTTGGATTATAAGCAGTGATCCTAGTTTTCTGTGATAAAAAAATCCAAAATTCTCTGATTTAAAAAAAACCCAAATCCACATTTTTCCAGTTTTTCCACGTCCTTCTACAAGTGTGGACAGTGTATTCCACCAGCAGCTTAACCCGTGCTGACTAGGGTGATACTATTACCTCATGTCTAACATACACTTTTCTGTTAATACAACTCAAAATTTCTTTCGCTTTTTTGCCATATCATCAAGTCAGGTGACTGATTCCTGTCGAGTTCATGATCCATCATAACCCCCAAACCCATTTTAGCATTGCTACTGCTTACCCAGTTACCCCAGGCCATACTTGTGTATTTGGTGTTTCTTTCCTATACAAAGCGTATTTCATTATCCTGTATTGTCTTTATGCACCTGTGGGCAGGTCAGGCACTGGCATTATAATCTGTGATCTATGTGAACACCATCAAAAGGCTGATTTGCTTCACTTAATCTCTCCTGCTAGAACATCATGAGCTAGCAATACAGAGTAACCTAGAATGTAAATGCAGACATTTTCACATGGGAAAACTTTTTCGCTCTCCATATCAGGCCATTAACATGATTATCTTTAAAGGAAAAGAGTCATATCTCAAGAGGAGATCGTTCAGTTAGATTCTGTGGAGCACTAAAATCTTTTAAAAGAGGACATCATGTCATCAGTGTGAAGAAGTATAATTGCCAATCAGCTCTAAGCAAAGTGAAATCTCTGAAGGGACCTGCCCTTCTGTGAAGTTAAGTCTTAGCAGCAGGGTGCTGCTTTCCTGATACATGAAATCTTTGAAACAATTATAGGTTTTGCATTCATTTATAATATAATTCTTATCTGTAAATAGGTTTTCTGCAATTCTAATCCACTAATCTGGGGTTTTCTGCCACTGTCTCTGCCTCTGAGGCAGGCAGATGAGTGCAAGAAATTTTTTCACTAGCTCAGCTTGTTTAGCAGTCTCCAGATTGTTTTTAAGCAAGCCATGCTGGGCTTATTCAAAAAGATGAAAAATCTTCATTAAAAGCATTAATGTTTTGGGCAGTGAAACCTAATACAGTTCTCTTTTAAGTGCATATATTCATCAAACACTCACAGGTATCTCCATGAATATCTCCCCAGTCACCAGTTGGGTCTACATCATGACATATGAATTCACTTCACACACGTGCCTAAGAAATAAACTAGTAAGCCTACTGTTGGAGATTAACAGTTTGCAGTTCTTTAATGCTTGTCCACCTTGCAGGTTGTGCCCATCAGTGCAAACTATGAGGTACACAGGTGCAGACACCCGGAATAATGGGAATAAGCCACACTGCTGAGAAGTATGGTTTATATTGTTATAGTATATTTAAACCAGGTACTTCATTATAAATCAGCCCAAGAATATAGCAACATAAAGCCCCTTTTTAATTATATTCACTCTTTGCTATGTATGTATAGTTACCACGTTACGTGATGTTTCATCATCTAGCCTATAGCAAAGTTCAACCAAATCAATCCCAGTGTACTAAAACTATGCTTAACCATAATACATTGTTAATTTGCTGCACTGCTCAATATTTTGACAAAAAGAAGCAAAAATGATTAAACATTTTTGCAAATGCTACTTTTCCCTTTGTTTTTTGACCACCTGAAGAGCTATCCTTTTTCTTTAAACAGAAAATCAGATGAGAAATCTGGATCTTCACATGTATTATTAGTAAAATATTGCCATTGCTCAGGATTTTCCTTCTGTTTTAGGCTCTTCCAGTGACCTTTGAATTTAGTAAACATTATGCTATCAAAGTAACAGAAAAGATCCATATTTTTCCAATATTTTAAAAATGATTTTGTTCTTGTGGGATTCTTATTTTATTGGTGTTAATTAGGTCAGGTCAGATATTCATGGGACATTGTAATATTTGTGTCAACAGCCTGTAATACATCAGGTCCCTTTGAAACTGTCTTCAATTGCTCTTGCAAAGTCCCCTGATGCACAAATCCATGCTGCATATTGATCAAAGTCCTCCTCATGTTCAATAATAATTTCAAGCTACTTAATGATAGCTGGGAGCAAAGTCTTGCCTAGAGTTGCACACCAAATCTCATAGGAAGGCATGAGTATCCATCCTCTATCAAGCAAAAAACACGAGGTTGCCAGTAGCTGCTGAAAATGTTTTTAACTGTTAAATGTGTGGTAGGGCTGTTATAAACATTAGTGTTTTTTTTCTCAACAAGCCTCAAAATAAAGCTCTGAAACACCCTTATGCCTGAAATTTAGGATGTGCACCTGAGAAGTTCACTCACAGTTTTCATTTTATTTTAGTCATCTGAATAAAATGGCAAAAGAGCTCCTCATTTTGCCTGCTTTCTTGGGCGGCTTCTTGAACATCTTGGTCACATCCACACATGCAGGCAGGTGCATCTGCAGCAGCTCAAATAGGAGCGGCACAAATTTGAGCCAGGGATTTTTGCCTCAGCGCACGTGTCCAGACATGCACTTTGGTGTGGGGCAAGTTGTGCCACTTGGGGCAAAATAACCTTGCCCAGCTCTTCCTGGATCTGCCCCAAGTGCCCTGATGGCTGCTGATGCAGGTGAGCTGTGGACTGTGTGCGGGGGGCATATGGGCCATGCAGGGGGGCTGGGGCTGTGCAGGGGGGCTGTGGGCCCTATGGGAAGCCGGCAGGGGACCCACCCTTCCCGTGCTTCCCCCGACATGGCCCCCCACATCTTCACAGCCCCCCACCCCCTACTTACCTAGAACGGAGCCCAGGTCCAGGTTGCAGCAGCTTACATCGCTGTTTGCCCTGAATGGGCAGGCAGCATGCTGCAGTATCTGGGCAAGGGGCAGGCATGGAGTCTGGTACTCTGGCTGGCTACCAGAGCATCTCTTTGGAGGACCTGAGCCTCCGGTTGCCTCAGGGCATGGTCCAGGACCGTGCCCTGCCCTTCTTTTTCCAGGGGAGTATTTTGATACCTGGATATCCAGGTATCAAATTTTGAGCCCATGCTGCAAATATGTAGTGTGGGGAACGTTTTTTTGTTCCCAACATGCCTCTTGTCTCATCTCAAACTGCTTTGACATGCAGCAAAAGGCATGTGCAGGCTTGTCTAGACATGTCCCTTGGGTGCAACATGCAGTGACACAAGGGACATTTAACAGGAATACCTATTCACTAAATTAATGAAACAAACCAAGTTCTTTTTCATTTTTAACCAATCATCTTCTATTAATATATCAAGGTTGGGGTTTTTTAGTTTCAAATTTAATTTCCCCTTCCCCTTCTCTGCATCATCTAGTAATGAACCAACAAGGACAAATTTATGTCCTGAAGTAGGCCTAACAGTTAGGAACCTCAATCATTTTATTATTTTTTTCATTTTGTGATACATGGGATTTAATGTTATTAGCAAATGGCTGTGTTTCATGAAATATTTATAAAACAAACAATTATATATATATAATTGTATATATATATATGAAAAAAATCTACTAATTTCCAATAGAAACCATCGAGTCTGACCCCAAGCAAAAATTTTTAACTGAGCAATTAAAAATTCAATTTGGGGCCAGAATAAGCTATTTGGACATTTTCTGTCACATAATTAAATACAACCATATGATTTCCACTTCAATATATGCCTCACCTGAACAGAAGTCATCAGAATATCTGTCATAGACAGCTTTGCAGTTCCTTTCATCACACTCACAGGTATCTCCATGAATATCTCCCCAGTCACCAGTTGGGTCAACATCATGGCATGTGCATTCACCACACACGCATGTGCCTGAGACACAGAATAGAACAGAAATGAGCCTAGGGATACACACTAATAAGAATCAGTTTAGGAGTTTAAGCTTGTTGTTATTTTGCCTTTACAAAAGGTTTGAGATGCCAGTTTCAAGTGTATATTAGTTAAGGGTCTCCCATAATTTCCAACCTTTATAATGTGGTTAAGGTGATTTATTTCATCAGTGAATTAGATGCATAAGAAGCAAGTGGTATCTCTCTCTTGCTGGGTAGCCCCTTTTGTACTCAACAACCGAGACATGCAGGACATACAAGATGACAGAATAATCGAATAAAAACCAGCAGAAATCCCCAAATTCTTTTCCAGTACCAGGGCTGTGAGATCTCTGGGTAAAAATCAGTAACCTACCTGAAAATGATATTGTTGCTGAGTGACTTCAGCAATTAGTTGATATTCAAGACCTTGCAGAGTTACTTCCATTAGGAGGAGGAATTGGATTATACAAGTTAGGCATTTTTTGGTACAGTTGTGTTATTTGGAAAGAAAATAAACCAATTCCTGTTTCCCTGGACATAGTAGGAACCAGAGGTGCTGAGTACATGGGGGCCCAAGGGCCCTGGTCCCCCTCATCTGAAATGTGTAATACTTTCCACGTGTCCATCATCTTAGCTCCCTGCCCCGCCCTGACAAAAATAAAAGTTGGCACCTATGGTAGGAACAAACCAATGGCACTTTCCTTGTTCATAAATCTAAGGCTGCTTTCCAACCAGTCCTGTGCCCTACAAAATTCTCTCATTTGGCTCCTCTAAGTCATACTTACACTGCCTTTCTCACTGTCTGCTGCTTTCTGTTTCTGCTGTACAGATACATACAAACAAAACAATGCCCCAGTTCCTGTAAATGCAGTCATTCCCCAGGGAAGCCTCTTGTTGGGCTACATGTTATAGTTAGTCTCTGTCAGGCTTTGCTGTCTGGACAAGTCACTGGACAGTAGTTTCCATTTTCTCTTACTCAGTGAAAAAGCTTTAATTTCTTCTTTCAGTGATTCTGAATGAGGAATAGTTAGCATATGCATCAGCTTCAGTGGTCTGTAACTGCCCACAAAGCAAAAGATACACTTGCCTGGAGCCACCTGTACCCTCTAGAACAGCATTTGAAGAAATGTGAGATGGATAAAAACATATTATACACACTTTTACAGTTAATTCCATGCAGACAGTTAAATTACTATAATGGAAAACTTAAGTAAAGAAAAGGTCATTTCTAAAGAGTAACTGTGAGAGTGAATTTGTAATCAGTTGCTCTATACACAACCCCCTAAAAAGCTGATCAAGTAACTATGAATAAACTAAGTGGAAATGCTGAGCTGAAAAAGAACTTTATAAAGTCAAGCAACAGAAGGATTTCAGGACAGAAATCATGAATATGTGAAAAAAATCCTTCCATAATTAGTATTTGGAAAGAATTTTGTCATATACATACCATATATTTTTGTACATCTTACAGAAATGTGTACCCATTCATAGCACAAATTCTACTCATTTAATGTCATTTGTTCTGTTCTAGTCCAAATAATATGCTCTTCAAGTAAAACTTGTTAAAATTCCCTTTGGTAAGAGTCAACTATTATCATGCAAGAACAAACAGCTAACTTGACACACAGCATTTCTATATTTATTGTTTCCAGTATCACAGAAGCTGTTTTACTGTTAAAGTCCAAAAATTAAATAAGCCTAAGTTATTTTTGTATTTGAGCCAACCTTTCAATTTCCCCATAATTAAGATGAGACAGTTTTCTAAATGCTCTCAGGATAATTAGATGCTCAGACTATAGCAAGTTTTGTCAGAAGATATGTATTTAAGAGAGGTATCTATGAGACTTGTACTTTTGCTCTAATGCAATAGTTTTGGATGACAGCCAAGAAATAATATTTTCTATTTTAACTATTTGTTCAGTGAAGCCAAGTATAGCAGCTGGTGAAGACAAATTTTGTTTTTGTTACTAATTCTTCCCAAATTGACAAAATTAAATTGAAGTTATGGAGGAAATTCAAGCCATTGGGCTTTGCAGAGAACTATGTCTAGTAAAAAAAAAATCTAACCTGACAACCCTATGAACAGGATATAACTAGTTGCTATTGTAAAGTATGTATTTAAATAATGACTGCTGCTCATTCTTGTCCATTATTCAGTTCAGAACATTCAAAATCCACCTTGTGTGTCAATCCCAAACCAGCCCTGTTGGACACCTCTACATCAATCTACAAAAAGCTATGGTGAAGATTTCCTAATATTTGTCTACTCTAGAGAGGTTCCCTACTATGGCTGATCTGCCAATATCCCATCCTCTGCAGCCTCACTATGCAACTAAGTGATGAGAAGGGTTTTTTACTCTTTGATTGAGTTCACACACACAAATTTTCAAATCCACATGTACACAAACCTTTAGTTATACACATGCATTTGTGTACATTCTATTCATATACAAACTTTGAAAAATCATGGTCAGAACTGAATAAAAAGAGAAAAACCAAAAACTGTTATTGAAAAAGATTGCCTTTGTCCTATAGTTCAGAATATCTGCAATGTGAAATATGTGCAGAAGATATACATGAAAATATATCAGTGACACACCTCTATTGCTGCAGATTTTGCCATCTGGAGATGTGCATCTTCTCTTGATCTCCCAGGGGGTGATGTCACACTGGAATTCACATTTATCTCCATGCCAACCAGCCTCACAGTAACAGTTTCCACAGTAACACTTTCCATGGCCTTAACCCAAAACAAATTTTATATGGTAAGAAAAAGACAAATTTTAAAAGACCATTAACAATCTAATCATTTGGACTATTTTTCTTACAAAGCTTTCAGAGTTATGCTCACAATCAGAGCAGTTCTAAAAATAAAGTATTTCTGGATAAAATTAAATGAATACAAAGGTAATTATTTTGTAGTTAATATATTGTCATAATCCTACTTTAAGGAAGAAGCTTAATTTAATTATAAATCTGTAATGTACTAATCAATCAATACATCATATTTAGATGTATTCCTTTCACATGCATTAAACTTATTTTTTTAATATTCTTGGGTAAATTTAGTACATTTCAAATGTGAAAGTTGCAAGCAACTTTAAATACCCTAAGTAGGGCTCCTAAGCATGTCCACTATGTGATTTCAACTTCCAGGACTACCACTGACCTCCTCTTTCCTCAAATACATTCATGCATACCCCAAAAAGGTCTGAATTAAATTATATAATCTATTATCTTGAAATGGATGCTGGGGTTGCAGGTTATAGACAGTGATCCATGATACTCTTTTCTCCATGACCTTGGGGTACAGGACTAGAAGCAATGAAAATTTAGATTGGAGGTTAAAAAGAACTTTCTGATTGTAAGGGTGGTCAAACATTGGAATAGGCTTCCTAGAGAAATTGTGAAATCTCCATCCTCGGAGACTTTCAAGAGCAAGTTAGACAGATTCTTAGCTGGGATAGTTTAGTCACAGATGATCCTGCCTTGAGCAGGGGGCTGGACTAACTGACCTTCTGAGGCTCTTCCACCCCTACTTTGTGAGATAGGGACAATGGTCTCACCAAATACAGGATTCAAGGACTAATTAATTAAAAACACTGTCCCTATTAAAAAAAGAGACAATATAGTCACAGAAACTAAATATAAAATGTGTGCGTGTAAACTCAAATAAAGATGTCAATAGACTGTCAAAAAGAGAAAAAGAATGAATCAACCAACAAAAAACCCATCCAACTGGATCATAAAGTTGACAACAGAAGAATGACTTGAGACACAGCATTGGAAATCTAAGCCATACATGATAAATGAAAAGATCCTGCCAAGCAAAGTTTAAAACATGTACTATCAATACCTTATTATGTTCTTATATGCTTTTCCAGCATTTAATCCCAACTCATTGCTCTTGATTGCCAAACTGTACATGTGCAAACAAAAAGCCTCAGCTGTCATGAATCCTATTTCATTTAAAGCTAATTAAAGTAATGTAAGTCCCCTCCCCACAGGAGACCTGCCTGTAAATACAATCCTTCACAGGGAGGGAAAGAAAAAATATATGCATCTGTCACTGAACAGGTGCAGCTTGGACCAGCCATGTAGTCCTTTATGCCTACCTTTGGCAACCTACTAGAAGTAGCCTTTCACTACTGGCTATGCCTATACTCTCTCCCTGCTGAGCCTGGGGCCATTACCAAGAAATACACTCAATCCACTTTTTTTTTTTTCTAAGCAAATTTAAACCCAGCAATTAGGCTAAATAGATGGTTTAGACCATAGGTAACCAAGATACAGCCCATAGGCTGAATCCTGCCTATGTTTCCATTAGTCTGGAAATGTGGTTATATGGTGAATGGTGTAAACATTAATTGCCATGGCTCCCAGATCTTTGGCAATCATTTCTGCCACTGCTTGTCTTGTCTTTAAATTCCCAGACATGTGGAGAGCCTTGTATGTCAAATCAAAAGAGCAGAGTCACATCATCTGGACCACAGGGTGGCCTATGGGACCAGAAATTTGGCAGTGGAGGAGCAGTGGCAGTCACAGAAGGTACCACAGCAATTAACACTGGTACCACCAAATTCCATCCTCATGACCCAGATGATGTAGCTCCATGCCCCATATCTGAACTCTGCACTGACTTCATACCATGAGTCTGGGTAAGTTGCACACCACTGGCTTAGGCAGTTCCTGAGCCCACATTCCAGTATTGCTCTTAGGCCTGGGAGTGGCATTGGGTCACATGCTCACGACCCCTTAAGCCATCTCTAAGCTGCCTAATTGCTAGGCTTCTGCACACAAAGAGAAGGAGTGAGCTCTCTGCTATGGTTTCAGTACGGATCTTGTTTCTTAGCAGTGATACTGGCCTTGACAATGAAACAATACATTAACAGCCTTTGAGCCAGTCTGGACCCATTATTGAGGGAAGAGAAGCATGGAAAGAAGGAAGCAATACATCACTCCAAATGCAGCTGGCAGCAGAGGAGAAAAGGTTAGATGGTCTACAGAAGTCTGAGGGTGTAGCAGACTGGTGGCTTGTAGAGGGTGATAGCAGGTTGCACAAATGAAGCTGTAGCAGTCTGCAGGCTTTGAGGGGCTACAGCTCAGCTGTGAACAGTGAGACCTGATTGCAGGTCTGGCCAGGAGGATGGAGTGAGCTGGTAAGAATAATTTGCTGGCATAAATGGAAGTTAAAAGGCTCCCAGGGAGAGGAACTAGGGAGAGAGACCTGAGAGCTAAGAAGGAGAGAGCTACCAGGCTAGTGGCTGCAACACTGGGACAGGGTATCCTCTCAGGGTCTGTGAAAAGATGCAGGAGCTCTGAGGCTGGAAGCAGCAGCACCACCACACCAGGGAACTCACTCTGGAGGCAGAGAAGGAAGTGCTAGTTTGAGTTTGGAGCAGTCACACCTTAAGACTAAAAACCTTTTCTGAATGTCCCTGACCTGCACAGCTGGGGACTTGCCACTGGAGGACTTGTGAGCAGGAGTCTGACTAGAAGCTACAGCTGTGAGTTGCTACTACAGGGCTGGTGAGCCAAGACAGGGTCCTAGCCCTGCTCTAGCAGGTGTGTGAGAGATTGGCTGGGGGGAGTAACATGAAGCAAAGTTAATGGAATCAGGGTGGGTAATGAAAGGGGAGGTGAAAAGGAAATGAGGGTGAGGGAAGGGTGGTGAAATGAAAGAAGTCAGCCACTGAAGAATAAAATAAAAAGGAAAAAAAAAGAATTAAAAAAGGAGAAGTAAATGAAAGAGGGTCTTATGTTGTAATAAATTGGGATTTGGGATTAGGGTGTGGGAGGGTGCTGGTTGTACTTCCCAGTTGCAGCTGGGAGGGAATGTGCTTTTGGGGGAGTTACTGCCCCTGCCCTAGGAAAGAAGCCCAGTTCATGGAGATCTGATCCAGCCCCCTACCTTGTTTTCCCACCATGACCCCACTCTTAACCCCAGTCCTGGACTCATCGGTGCCCTCTTTATCTGGCTGGCTAGCATGTGCTCTGAAGGCTGCTTCCATGTGGTTGCACCCCTGGGAGTGGGAAGGTCACCCCTGGGAGTAGGAGGAAAGGTGGGTTGGTGCCATTCTTGGGATTCTGGAAAACTGCAGCTTGGGCTGCTCATCTGTGAGGAGTGGCCACCCATTGATGGAACACAAGCTGGATAACACAGATCAGAGATAAACCTGCCCTGGAGTGGCTTAACTTTAAGCTGCCTAAAGTGTGCTTAAAACTAGTTTCAGGGGTTAATGTGTGGACAGTCCAGGGGTTAAGAGTTCCAGGAACCACCTAAAATTAATATGTTTTAGGTGTCTGACATCTAATAAAATGTGGAAGTTTCCAAACTTTTTGGACCAGCAGAGAAGTATTGACCTCCGAAGTTTTTAGAAAGTCATCTTCATCTTATCATCAAACTTTTATTTGAAGGAGGGTGTACAGTGTCATCACTGTGGGGACTGGGCTTATTTAGTCTAGAGAAGAGGAGACTGAGAGGGGACTTAATAGCAGCCTTCAACTACCTGAAGGGGGGTTCAAAAGAGGATGGAGCTAGACTGTTCTTAGTGGTGGCAGATGACAGAACAAGGAGCAATGGTCTCAAGCTGCAGCAACGGAAGTTTAGGTTAGATACTAAGAAGAATTTTCTCACTAGACGTGTAGTAAAACACTGAACCAGGTTACCCAGAGAGGTGGTGAAATCTCCATTCTTGGAGGTCTTCAAGACTCGGCTAGACAAAACTTTGACTGGGATGATCTAGTTGGGGATGATCCTCCTTTGAGCAAGGGGTTGAATTACATGACCTCCTGAGGTCCTTTCCAACCCTAATTTTCTATGATCAGTGAACCACAGTTTAGAAAGCATTTATATAAAAAAATTTCCACAAGTGACGAATTAGGAAAAAGCAAACACTGGAGATATGGGTCAATAGCATATTTATCCACTTTTACACCAGTAGATCTTGATATCAATTGTTTCAGAATCATAAACTTTGATTACTAGAGGGGTTAATTCAGTCCCCTACTGGAATAAGGCATCAACAAATGAAACAAGCAGGAATTGAAAGCTAGAAAAAAGCTTTACCATCAGAAGTAACAAAGATAAGGTAAACGGAAAAAATCACCATAGGAGAGTTTACGGAAGGTTAGTAGAATACTAAATCCTATCAAATTTGATATAGTATGGGCCATTTCGTGTAAAAAATAAAATCCAAATTAAATCACTGACATATGATTGAAGTATTTCTAGATCATTATTTCAGTCATTTGATAAATTAGTATATAATCCTGGGTTATAACTTTTTGCTATTGCTATCATCATTTAATAGAGGCCACAAGTTCCTTTCTTGCCTGTGGACACGTGAGGGAAATTAAACCAACAGAAATTGTTTTGTTCCCTCAGTATATCAATACAGTAACACACACAAACATACTGACAGGATATATAAGTGGAGTGGGGAGGACTAAATTTGGTTCTCTATGGTGCACACACACATGCAACTATCCCCTCCTCTCCCAAGAATTCGAAAAACATTTGCAACACTTCTTAGATGAAGGAAATGTGTCAACAGTCAAAAAAACACTGATCACTATTTAACGGAACATAGCTTGTGGGTCAATTGATTATTTTTAAGTGACTATACAGATTCCTATTTTATAAAAATATAATTTAAGTTTGCTTTGCTCAATATTCTTTGTTGTGTAGTTTGTTCTGTTTATTTCCTCTTCTCTTTCCTGTCTCGGGAATACCTTGGAAGAGTCCTTTCCAAGCATTTTTGTTCCCTCTTTCCTTCTGACTACACCATAGAACAGTAGGGGTGGGAGGCACCTCAGGATATCATTTAGTCCAAGTCCTGTGCTCAAGGATCACCCCTGACTAAACCATTCAAATTGAGTGTCTGTCTAACCTGTTCTTAACCCAGACTTCAATAAGGATGTGGAAAAACTTGAAAGGGTCCAGAAAAGAGCAACCCATATGATCAGGTACTTGCAAGGCAAGCCATACGAGGAAAGGTTGAGGAACTTGGGCCTCTTTAGCCTAAAGAAGAGGAAGTTGAGAGAGGACTTGATAGCAGCTTACCGCTATATCAGAGGAGTGCATCAGGAGCTTGGTGAACAACTGTTCACTAGGGCACCCCTGGGGAATACCAGGACCAATGGATACAAACTCCTGGAAGGCTGCTTCAGGCTTAATACCAGGAAAAACTCCTTCACAGTCAGAGTGCCC
This sequence comes from Alligator mississippiensis, assembly GCF_030867095.1. Lineage (NCBI taxonomy): Eukaryota > Metazoa > Chordata > Crocodylia > Alligatoridae > Alligator > Alligator mississippiensis. The sequence goes on from NW_026775393.1 coordinate 47,349, forward strand.
AGATTGTGCAATAAATTCCCTCCAGAGGTGGTGCAGTCACCTACCCTAGAGGCTGTCCAGTCTCCTCTTGAAAGTCACCTTGCTGGGGTCACCTAACCCCAGTTGTCTTCCTGCCTAGAGTGGGAGGGCTGGGCCCGATGATCTGCAAGGTCCCTTCCAGCCCCTAACAATCTAAAAATCTATTAATAAAAACCTCCAAGGAAGAAGATTCCATAACCTCTCAGCATATCCTGTTCCAATGCTTAACCATCCTTATCATGAGAGAGTTTTCCCACTATCCAATCTAAATTTCCATTGTTGCAATTTAATACCATTGCCCCTTCTGTCCTCCATGGCTTCAGAGAATAGTCTATTTCCATCCTCTTTATTATAGGACTTCTGGTATATGAAGCGCATTGTCAAATCCCGCTTTAGTTTTCTCTTACCTAGAATAAATAACCCTAGCTGTCTCACCCTAGCTTCAAGTCATGTTTTCCAGGCACCTCATCATTTTTGTTGTTCTCTGCTAGACTCTTTCCAATTTCATAGCATTGAAGAAAACTAGGTTTGGAAGGGACCTCGGGAGGTCACCTAATCCAATCCCCTCCTCAAAGTAGGACCATCCCCAACTAGATCACGCCAGCCAAGGCTTTGTCTACCTGGGTCTTAAAAATCTCTACGGATGGAGATTCCACAACCATTCTGGGTAGCCTGTTCTAGTGCTTTACTACCCTCCTCATGAGAGAGGTTTTCCTAGTATCTAACTTCATCTTCCCTTGCTGCAGCTTGAGACAATTGCTCCTTTTTTCTGTTATCTAACACCACTGAGAACAGTCTAAATCCATCCTCTTTGGAACCACCCTTCAGGTTGTTGAAGACGTATTAAATCCCTGCCCCATTCCCCATCTACTCTTCTCCAGACTAAATAAACACTCTTCTCAGAAGCAATGTTGCCCAGCCCCCTAACCATTTTTGTTACCCTCCGCTAGACTCTCCAATTTGTCCACACCCTTTCTACAGTGTGGGGGCCCAAAACTGGACACAGTACTCACCAGTAGTCCCACTACTGTTGAATAGAGGTGAATAATCAGTTCCCTAGATCACAGAAAATTAGGGTTGGAAGGGACCTCAGGAGGTCATCTAGTCCAACCCCCTGCTCAAATCAGAACCATGTCCAAGTAGATCATTCCAGCAAAGGCTTTGTCAATCCAAGCGTTTAAAAATCTCCAAGGCTGAAGATTTTACCACCTCTCTAGGTAACTTGTTCCAGGGCTTTATCACCCTCCTAATTAGAGACTTTTTCCTAATATCCAACCTAAATCTCCCTTGCTGCAACTTGAGACCATTGCTCCTTGTTCTGTAATCTGTCACCACTGAAAAAAAATCTAAATCCATCCTCTGATGGCAATACTTCTACTACACTTCTACTCCAGCTCTGGCAGCAGGGAAGAGCAGAGGCAGTGATGCATGGTACAGGAGCAGTGGCTGGAGGTTCACTGCTGCCAGAGGAAGATGTCAACTCCTTTTCTAATGCCAGAAATCAGTGTTTAAATGGTCATTCAATACACAGATCAGTGAAAAAAGGTGACACCTTCTCTTCTCAAAACAGTGAACCTCTTGCTGCTGCTCCTGTACTGTGCACCACTACTGCCCATCATCACTTACTTGATAGCCCTCTGTATTCAGTAAGGGGCCTACATATTCTTTAGTCTTCCTCTTACTTCTGACATACTTGTAGATTCCCTTTTTTATTGTCTTTTTGACTCCTGGTTGTCACATCTCAAATCATGCCTTGGCCCTCCTGATTCTCTCTCTGCATGCCCATGTGATACTCTTGTCCTCTTCCATAGTAATATGGCCAGGTTTTCACTTGTAGTATTCCTTTCTGAGTTTCAGCTCACTGAAGAATTTGCTGTTTAGCTAGGTCAACCTCCTGTTGCTCGTCCTATTTCTTCAAATTAGGATAGCTTGCTCCTGCACTATAAATAAGGCCTCCTGAAAGTACAGCCAGCTCCCCTGGACTCCTCCTCCCCTCAGTCTTGCCTCCCCATGGATGTTTCCTTGAGTTTGTTGAAGTCTGTTCTTCTGAAATCCAATGTATTTATTCTGCTGCTCTCCTTCCTTCCTCCCTTTAGAATCCTGAACTCTATCATGTTATGGTCCCTGTCACACAAAACTGCCTTCCACCTTCACATTCCTTCATGTCTGAGAGCAGCAAATCAAGAAAAGCAATACTATTTGGCCTCTCCACCACCTGATCCAAAAAGTTATCCCCAACACAATCTAGAAACTTTGTGTTACCCTCCCAACACATGTTGCTGTACAAGCAAAGATATGACACAATGATTGAAGACCACCATGAAGACCAGATCCTACAATCTGGAAACTTTAGTTAGTTGAAAAGAAGCCTTAAGGAGGGGAAAATGGCAAGCCTCTGACCTTGACCCAGAGACTTTCAAAATGCCTACCTTCTGCTTTGTACTTCATCTCAGAAACACTAGCTACTTTTTTTCCCCCTGCCTATTCTTCCTGAACAACTTATAACTGTCCATGATGGTACTCCAGTCATGTGAACTGTCCCACCAACTCTCACTTATCCCAGTTGCATCCTACTTCCCTGATTGTACTAGGATCTCCAAGTCTTTCTTGCATTAGTGTACAATGTCTCCATTAACTAACACACTTTCCTCTTTCTGTGCATTGCATTCTGACTTGCCAAACCTATTTTTGGTTACTCCTTTCCATCTCACTTCTCCCAAAGATTTTTGTTTCCTACTTTTCTTTTTTGAATTTCCCCCTTTAACCCTAAAGAGATCATCACCTTTCATGTAATTAACAGCAGTTTTGTGTAGTGATGTAAATTACACCAGGATCAGGACTGGACATATAGATTAGGTACAGACGTTACACTTATACCAGAATAGGTGATCTGAAACTGGTCTATACCAGTAATAAAACATAAATTCAGCACACATAAACTGGTTAAAAAATGGTGTGCCCTAATCTAAGATAGACCTGAATCAGTGTGGTATCAGGCTTAATCCATTTAGGTTAGACCGTTCTATCAAACTTCTATACCAGATCCCCTACTGACTCAAGTTAGATCACTGTCTTCTGGCATCCTGGCACATTTCTGGTTCCCTGCTAACTTCTCCCTGGCAGGGAAGTGCACTAGCAGCCAGCCTGTGCTCAGCTGCTCCAGCCAAGTGCCCAGCCAGCCCCACCCCTGGGCTCTCGCAGAGCTGAGACGGCACAGCCCACACAGGAAAGATATGCTTGACTGTACCTGGCAGCCAGGTCCTGCACTCTGGGGTTGCACCCACTCGTGGAGGCCTTGGGCTCCCTGCATGGCTGTTCAGGAGCCCCACCCACCCCCTTCACCACCAAAGGGCAAACATGCTTCTGTTAGCTACACATCTAACCTGGGGCATTTGAGTAAACTGAGTAACTTGGATCACTTGTGCCTCAGGCTTTCTGGACACTGCACCATAGAGTTACCCCAAGATAGCTACATCAGGTAATGCACATCTTAGGAGTTGGGTGGCAGATAATAGCCATTTAATTTGTACCAAATAGCTGCTGCAGACAGACTAAATCAAGACCAGTGTAACTTGCACTAGTAGTGTTTTAGCTCTAATCCTTTCAGTGGCAATTTTTCAAACATTGCCATTGTTTAGGAGCTTGTCATCTATCTTTTCCTTTATACAATGCTGATTACTACAGTAAGAACATGTCATCTCTCCAGGCCCTTGGTCTCTTTCTTTTTCTCCCAGTATGCACACATATGCACATTTAGATATGCTTCACTGCCTGGAGTGCTCTGCTTCTTGGTTACTGCATCTCTTCTGGGAAAGGAAAATGCCTCAGGACTGCTCTTCTCCAGGCTTATGTTCAACCTTTATGCTGATATGACATTTCCACTTACCACAAGCAGCTATTTGCTGGTTTATCTCTTTGTTTTCCAATGCATGAATACAAAGAAGTCAGTTTTATAATTCCAAATAATAAAATTTATACAAAAGCCATTGTACTGGTGTACTACATATTTCAGAACAATTTACGAGTATACTTACTACACTTCTTTACTAGTGTACTTACCTGTACAGATCTCTTCGGTCTCATCATCTATGCATTCTCTGTCATCACATTCACAAAATTTACCATAGATTAGACCATTCCCTTCAGAGTTTTCACACTTACATCTGCCACACTGACATGTGCCTGTAAATATTTAAAACAACACCATATATAATCACGGCTTATAGAAAACAAACCAACAAAATAGTGTTCTTTTTGCTTTTTGATGCTCCATCACTTCTGTTCTGATAAGTTGAAACCTCAAGCTAATTCAGTCAGAAAAGAAAAGCCAGTCTATCTAAAGTTTTAATAATAGCATTTAAGTGATTCATCCAAAAAACCCAATGAAGAACCATAAAAAAGTAATAAAAAAAAGAAAGAAAGAAATCCCTAGATCCATGTAAAATTCAAAACCAATATCCTTGGTCTATCTCCATCCTCTATAGATGATAGACTATTCAATATCCCTGTCTACACCCAGATGCTCCAGAGATATTATGGAATCCACAAATACAAATATAACTTTGGGAGATATTTCTTAATCCTAGTGAAAGGAAAAGGCTAAATTTGACTAATTACTTTTCTACATTTCTTTGGCTAAGAGGGAAGTTGTGTTTTAATACAGCTTTCAGGAATTGTTTGCCACCTGTATAAGGGCTTATTTTTCCCTTCAGATATATACTATCTCCAAACTCTGGATTAGCAAATATGTTTGAAGAACAGATAGCTACATCCAATTTAACAACTTGATATACCTGAACTCTGCTCCCTTCAACATGCAGGTTTCTAGAGCCTTATATTTTCCCTGTTTGTGGAAGTTGTCTCAGAAGGAGGTATGGTTCCACTGTAAGTGGAGAAATTTAGTTCAGTGCATATTATTTCTATAATATATCAATATAGCTTGACAAATAATACAAAACATTATCTGAAAGGGTTTAAACAACAAAACCAAGAATGGCATGGAATGAACACATTTCCCAGTCATCACACTAATGATTTTATTCATATAGAATCATAGAAAATAAGGGTTTGGAGGAAACCCAGGAGGTCATCTAGTCCAACCCCCTGCTCAAAGCAGGACCATCCCCAACCAGATCATTCCAGCCAAGGCTTTGTCTAGCTGGCTCTTAAAAACCTCCAAGGATGGAAAGTCCACAACCTCTCTGGGTAACCTCTTCCCATGTTTTACTACACTTCTAGTTTCATAAATGTTGGGGGCTGGAAGGGACCTTACAAGATCATCGGGTCCAGCCCCCCGCATGTGGAAAGCTTTTCCAAATATCTAACCTCAAGTTCCCTTGTTGCAATGTGAGACTACTGCTCCTTGTTCTGTTAACTGCCACTACTGAAAACAGTCTAGCTCCATCCTCTGTGGAATCACCCTTCAGGTAATTGAGGGCTGCTATTAAATCCCCTCTCAGTCTTGTCTTCCCCAAACTAAATAAACCCAGTTTCCTCAGTCTCTCCTCA
>NW_026775394.1:0-92996 GCF_030867095.1 Alligator mississippiensis
TGAACCAAAAAACGGGGGTAGGAACCAAAAAAACGGTCCCCCGTTTCCGGGGGGACCCATTTAAGCGCGACACCGGGGGTAGGAACCAAAAAACGGGGGTAGGAACCCAAAAAACGGGCCCCCGTTTCCAGGGGGAACCATTTAAGCGCGACACCGGGGGTAGGAACCAAAAAACGGGCCCCCGTTTCCCGGGGGACACATTTTAGCACGACACCGGGGGTAGGAACCAAAAAACGGGGGTAGGAACAAAAAAACCGGGCCCCCGTTTCCGGGGGACCCATTTAAGCACGACACCGGGGCTAGGAACCAAAAAACGGGGGTAAGAACCAAAAAACCGGGCCCCCGTTTCCGGGGGGACCCATTTAAGCGCGACACCGGGGGTAGGAACCAAAAAACGGGGGTAGGAACCAAAAAAACGGGCCCCCGTTTCCGGGGGACCCATTTAAGCGCGACACCGGGGGTAGGAACCAAAAAACGGGGGTAGGAACCCAAAAAACGGGCCCCCGTTTCCGGGGGGACCCATTTAAGCGCGACACCGGGGGTAGGAACCAAAAAACGGGGGCAGGAACCAAAAAAATGGGCCCCCGTTTCCGGGGGGACCCATTTAAGCGCGACACTGGGGGTAGGAACCAAAAAACGGGGTAGGAACCAAAATAACGGGCCCCCGTTTCCCGGGGGGACCCATTTAAGCGCGACACCGGGGGTAGGAACCAAAAAACGGGGGTAGGAACCAAAAAAACGGGCCCCCGTTTCCAGGGGGACCCTTTTAAGCGCGACACCGGGTTAGGAACCAAAAAACGGGGGTAGGATCCCAAAAAACGGGCCCCCGTTTCCGGGGGTACCCATTTAAGCGCGACACCGGGGGTAGGAACCAAAAAACGGGGGTAGGAAACAAAAAAACGGGCCCCCGTTTCCGGTGGGACCCATTTAAGCGCGACACCGGGGGTAGGAACCAAAAAACGGGGGTAGGAACCAAAAAAATGGGCCCCTGTTTCTAGGGGGACCCATTTAAGCGCGACACCGGGGGTAGGAACCAAAAAAGGGGTAGGAACCAAAAAAACGGGCCCCCGTTTCGGGGGGACCCATTTAAGCGCGACACCGGGGGTAGGAACCAAAAAACGGGGGTAGGAACCAAAAAAACGGGCCCCGTTTCCGGGGGGACCCATTTAAGCGCGACACCGGGGGTAGGAACCAAAAAACGGGGATAGGAACCAAAAAAACGGGCCCCCGTTTCCGGGGGGACCCATTTAAGCGCGACACCGGGGGTAGGAACCAAAAAACGGGGGTAGGAACCAAAAAAAACGGGCCCCCGTTTCCGGGGGGACCCATTTAAGCGCGACACCGTGGGTAGGAACCAAAAAACGGGGGTAGGACCCAAAAAAACGGGCCCCCGTTTCCGGGGGGACCCATTTAAGCGCGACACCGGGGTTAGGAACCAAAAAACGGGGGTAGGAGCCCAAAAAACAGGCCCCCGTTTTAGGGGGGACCCATTTAAGCGCGACACCGGGGGTAGGAACCAAAAAACGGGGGTAGGAACCAAAAAAAACGGGCCCCCGTTTCCGGGGAGACCCATTTAAGCGCGGCACCAGGGGTAGGAACCAAAAAACGGGGGTAGGAACCAAAAAAAACGGGCCCCCGTTTCCGGGGGGACCCATTTAAGCGCGACACCGGGGGTAGGAACCAAAAAACAGGGGTAGGAACCAAAAAAACGGGCCCCTGTTTCCTGGGGGACCCATTTAAGCGCGACACCAGGGGTAGGAACCAAAAATCTGGGGTAGGAACCAAAAAAACTGGCCCCCGTTTCCGGGGGGACCCATTTAAGCGCGACACCGGGGGTAGGAACCAAAAAACGGGGGTAGGAACCAAAAAAAACGGGCCCCCGTTTCCAGGGGGACCAATTTAAGCGCGACACCGGGGGTAGGAGCCAAAAAACGGGGGTAGGAACCCAAAAAAACGCACCCCCGTTTCAGGGGGGAACCATTTAAGCGCGACACCGGGGGTAGGAGCCAAAAAACGGGGGTAGGAACCCAAAAAACGCACCCCCGTTTCAGGGGGGAACCATTTAAGAGCGACACCAGGGGTAGGAACCAAAAAACGGGGGTAGGAACCCAAAAAACGGGCCCCCGTTTCCGGGGGGACCCATTTAAGCGCGACACAGGGGGTAGGAACCAAAAAATGGGGGTAGGAACCAAAAAAAGGGCCCCCGTTTCCGGGGGGACCCATTTAAGCGCGACACCGGGGGTAGGAACCAAAAAACGGGGGTAGGAACCAAAAAAACGGGCCCCCGTTTCCGGGGGGACCCATTTAAGCGCGACACCTGGGCTAGGAACCAAAAACCGGGGGTAGGAACCAAAAGAACGGGCCCCCGTTTCCGGGGGGACCCATTTAAGCGCGACACCGGGGGTAGGAACCAAAAAACGGGGGTAGGAACCCAAAAAACGGGCCCCCGTTTCCGGGGGGACCCATTTAAGCGCGACACCGGGGGTAGGAACGAAAAAACGGGGCCCCGTTTCCCGGGGGACACATTTAAGAGCAACACCGGGGGTAGGAACCAAAAAACGGGGGTAGGAACCAAAAAAACGGTCCCTCGTTTCCGGGGGACCCATTTAAGCGCGACACCGGGGCTAGGAACCAAAAAACGGGGGTAGGAACCAAAAAACCGGGCCCCCGTTTCCGGGGGGACCCATTTAAGCGCGACACCGGGGGTAGGAACCAAAAAAACGGGGGTAGGAACCAAAAAAACGGGCCCCCGTTTCCGGGGGGACCCATTTAAGCGCGACACCGGGGGTAGGAACCAAAAAATCGGGGTAGGAACGAAAAAAAGGGGCACCTGTTTCGGGGGGGACCCATTTAAGCGCGACACCGGGTGTAGGAACCAAAAAACGGGGGTAGGAACCCAAAAAACGGGCCCCCGTTTCCGGGGGGACCCATTTAAGCACGACACCGGGGGTAGGAACCAAAAAACGGGGGTAGGAACCAAAAGAACGGGCCCCCGTTTCCCGGGGGACCCATTTAATCGCGATACCGGGTGTAGGAATCAAAAAAACGGCGGTAGGAACCAAAAAAAACGGGCCCCCGTTTCTGGGGGGACCCATTTAAGCGCGGCACCGGGGGTAGGAACCAAAAAACAGGGGTAGGAACCAAAAAAACGGGCCCCCGTTTCCAGGGGGACCCATTTAAGCGCGAAACCGGGGGTAGGAACCAAAAAACGGTGGTAGGAACCAAAAAAAGGGCCCTCGTTTCCGGAGGGACCCATTTCAGCGCGACACCGGGCGTACGAACCAAAAAACGGGGGTAGGAACCAAAAAAACGGGCCCCCGTTTCCGGGGGGACCCATTTAAGCGCGACACCGGGGGTAGGAACCAAAAAACGGGGGTAGGAACCAAAAGAACGGGCCCCCGTTTCCCGGGGGACCCATTTAAGCGCGATACTGGGTGTAGGAACCAAAAAACGGGGTTAGGAACCAAAAAAACGGGCCCCCGTTTCTGGGGGGACCCATTTAAGCGCGACACCGGGGGTAGGAACCAAAAAACGGGGGTAGGAACCAAAAAAAACGGGCCCCCGTTTCCAGGGGGACCCATTTAAGCGCGACACTGGGGGTAGGAACCAAAAAACGGGGGTAGGAACCAAAAAAACGGTCCCCCGTTTCCGGGGGGACCCATTTAAGCGCGACACCGGGGGTAGGAACCAAAAAACGGGGGTAGGAACCCAAAAAACGGGCCCCCGTTTCCAGGGGGAACCATTTAAGCGCGACACCGGGGGTAGGAACCAAAAAACGGGCCCCCGTTTCCCGGGGGACACATTTTAGCACGACACCGGGGGTAGGAACCAAAAAACGGGGGTAGGAACAAAAAAACCGGGCCCCCGTTTCCGGGGGACCCATTTAAGCACGACACCGGGGCTAGGAACCAAAAAACGGGGGTAAGAAACAAAAAACCGGGCCCCCGTTTCCGGGGGGACCCATTTAAGCGCGACACCGGGGGTAGGAACCAAAAAACGGGGGTAGGAACCAAAAAAAACGGGCCCCCGTTTCCGGGGGGACCCATTTAAGCGCGACACAGGGGGTAGGAACCAAAAAACGGGGGTAGGAACCAAAAAAACGGGCCCCCGTTTCCGGGGGGACCCATTTAAGCGCGACACCGGGGGTAGGAACCAAAAAACGGGGGTAGGAACCCAAAAAACGGGCCCCCGTTTCCGGGGGGACCCATTTAAGCGCGACACCGGGGGTAGGAACCAAAAAACGGGGGCAGGAACCAAAAAAATGGGCCCCCGTTTCCGGGGGGACCCATTTAAGCGCGACACTGGGGGTAGGAACCAAAAAACGGGGGTAGGAACCAAAAGAACGGGCCCCCGTTTCCCGGGGGGACCCATTTAAGCGCGACACCGGGGGTAGGAACCAAAAAACGGGGGTAGGAACCCAAAAAACGGGCCCCCGTTTCCAGGGGGACCCATTTAAGCGCGGCACAGGTGGTAGGAACCAAAAAACGGGCCCCCGTTTCCCGGGGGACACATTTAAGCACGACACCGGGGGTAGGAACCAAAAAACGGTGGTAGGAACCAAAAAAAACGGGCCCCCGTTTCCGGGGGACCCATTTAAGCGCGACACCGGGGCTAGGAACCAAAAAACGGGGGTAGGAACCAAAAAACCGGGCCCCCGTTTCCGGGGGGACCCATTTAAGCGCGACACCGGGGGTAGGAACCAAAAAACGGGGGTAGGAACCAAAAAAATGGGCACCCGTTTCCGGGGGGACCCATTTAAGCGCGACACAGGGGGTAGGAACCAAAAAATGGGGGTAGGAACCAAAAAAACGGGCCCCCGTTTCCGGGGGGACCCATTTAAGCGCGACACCGGGGGTAGGAACCAAAAAACGGGGGTAGGAACCAAAAAAACGGGCCCCCGTTTCCGGGGGGACCCATTTAAGCGCGACACCGGGGGTAGGAACCAAAAAACGGGGGTAGGAACCAAAAAAAACGGGCCCCCGTTTCCAGGGGGACCCATTTAAGCGCGACACCGGGGGTAGGAACCAAAAAACGGGGGTAGGAACCAAAAAAAGGGGCCGCCGTTTAAGGGGGACCCATTTAAGCGCGACACCGGGGGGTAGGAACCAGAAAACGGGTAGGAAACAAAAAAACGGGCCCCCGTTTCCGGGGGGACCCATTTAAGCGCGACACCGGGGGTAGGAACCGAAAAACGGGGGTAGGAACCAAAAAAACGGGCCCCTGTTTCCGGGAGGACCGATTTAAGCGCGACACCGGGGGTAGGAACCAAAAAACGGGGGTAGGAACCAAAAAAACGGGCCCCCGTTTCCGGGGGGACCCATTTAAGCGCGACACCGGGGGTAGGAACCAAAAAACGGGGGTAGGAACCAAAAAAAACGGGCCCCCGTTTCCGGGGGGACTCATTTAAGCGCGACACCGGGGGTAGGAACCAAAAAACGGGGGTAGGAACCAAAAAAACGGGCCCCCGTTTCCGGGGGGACCCATTTAAGCGCGACACCGCGGGTAGGAACCAAAAAACGGGGGTAGGAACCAAAAAAAACGGGCCCCCGTTTCCGGGGGGACCCATTTAAGCGCGGCACCGGGGGTAGGAACCAAAAAAACGGGGGTAGGAACCAAAAAAAACGGGCCCCTGTTTCCAGGGGGACCCATTTAAGCGCGACACCGGGGGTAGGAACCAAAAAAGGGGTAGGAACCAAAAAAACGGGCCCCCGTTTCCGGGGGGACCGATTTAAGCGCGACACCGGGGGTAGGAACCAAAAAACGAGGGTAGGAACCAAAAAAACGGGCCCCCGTTTCCGGGGGGACCCATTTAAGCGCGACACCAGGGGTGGGAACCAAAAAACGAGGGTAGGAACCAAAAAAACGGGCCCCCGTTTCCGGGGGGACCCATTTAAGCTCGACACCGGGGGTAGGAACCAAAAAACGGGGATAGGAACCAAAAAAAACGGGCCCCCGTTTCCGGGGGGACCCATTTAAGCGCGACACCGGGGGTAGGAACCAAAAAACGGGGGTAGGAACCAAAAAAACGGGCCCCCGTTTCCGGGGGGACCCATTTAAGCGCGACACCGGGGGTAGGAACCAAAAAACGGGGGTAGGAACCAAAAAAAGGGGCCCCCGTTCCGGGGGGACCCATTTAAGCGTGACACCGGGGCTAGGTACCAAAAAACGGGGGCAGGAACCAAAAAAATGGGCCCCCGTTTCCGGGGGGACCCATTTAAGCGCGACACCGGGGGTAGGAACCAAAAAACGGGGGTAGGAACCAAAAAAACGGGCCCCCGTTTCCGGGGGGACTCATTTAAGCGCGACACCGGGGGTAGGAACCAAAAAACGGGGGTAGGAACCAAAAAAAACGGGCCCCCGTTTCCGGGGGGACCCATTTAAGCGCGACACCGCGGGTAGGAACCAAAAAACGGGGGTAGGAACCAAAAAAACGGGCCCCCGTTTCCGGGGGGACCCATTTAAGCGCGGCACCGGGGGTAGGAACCAAAAAACGGGGGTAGGAACCAAAAAAACGGGCCCCTGTTTCCAGGGGGACCCATTTAAGCGCGACACCGGGGGTAGGAACCAAAAAAGGGGTAGGAACCAAAAAAACGGGCCCCCGTTTCCGGGGGGACCGATTTAAGCGCGACACCGGGGGTAGGAACCAAAAAACGAGGGTAGGAACCAAAAAAACGGGCCCCCGTTTCCGGGGGGACCCATTTAAGCGCGACACCAGGGGTGGGAACCAAAAAACGAGGGTAGGAACCAAAAAAACGGGCCCCCGTTTCCGGGGGGACCCATTTAAGCTCGACACCGGGGGTAGGAACCAAAAAACGGGGATAGGAACCAAAAAAAACGGGCCCCCGTTTCCGGGGGGACCCATTTAAGCGCGACACCGGGGGTAGGAACCAAAAAACGGGGGTAGGAACCAAAAAAAACGGGCCCCCGTTTCCGGGGGGACCCATTTAAGCGCGACACCGGGGGTAGGAACCAAAAAACGGGGGTAGGAACCAAAAAAAGGGGCCCCCGTTCCGGGGGGACCCATTTAAGCGTGACACCGGGGCTAGGTACCAAAAAACGGGGGCAGGAACCAAAAAAATGGGCCCCCGTTTCCGGGGGGACCCATTTAAGCGCGACACTGGGGGTAGGAACCAAAAAACGGGGGTAGGAACCAAAAGAACGGGCCCCCGTTTCCCGGGGGGACCCATTTAAGCGCGACACCGGGGGTAGGAACCAAAAAACGGGGGTAGGAACCCAAAAAACGGGCCCCCGTTTCCAGGGGGACCCATTTAAGCGCGGCACCGGGGGTAGGAACCAAAAAACGGGCCCCCGTTTCCCGGGGGACACATTTAAGCACGACACCGGGGGTAGGAACCAAAAAACGGTGGTAGGAACCAAAAAAACGGGCCCCCGTTTCCGGGGGACCCATTTAAGCGCGACACCGGGGCTAGGAACCAAAAAACGGGGGTAGGAACCAAAAAACCGGGCCCCCGTTTCCGGGGGGACCCATTTAAGCGCGACACCGGGGGTAGGAACCAAAAAACGGGGGTAGGAACCAAAAAAATGGGCACCCGTTTCCGGGGGGACCCATTTAAGCGCGACACAGGGGGTAGGAACCAAAAAATGGGGGTAGGAACCAAAAAAACGGGCCCCCGTTTCCGGGGGGACCCATTTAAGCGCGACACCGGGGGTAGGAACCAAAAAACGGGGGTAGGAACCAAAAAAACGGGCCCCCGTTTCCGGGGGGACCCATTTAAGCGCGACACCGGGGGTAGGAACCAAAAAACGGAGGTAGGAACCAAAAAAACGGGCCCCCGTTTCCAGGGGGACCCATTTAAGCGCGACACCGGGGGTAGGAACCAAAAAACGGGGGTAGGAACCAAAAAAACGGGCCGCCGTTTAAGGGGGACCCATTTAAGCGCGACACCGGGGGGTAGGAACCAGAAAACGGGTAGGAAACAAAAAAACGGGCCCCCGTTTCCGGGGGGACCCATTTAAGCGCGATACCGGGGGTAGGAACCGAAAAACGGGGGTAGGAACCAAAAAAACGGGCCCCTCTTTCCGGGAGGACCGATTTAAGCGCGACACCGGGGGTAGGAACCAAAAAACGGGGGTAGGAACCAAAAAAACGGGCCCCCGTTTCCGGGGGGACCCATTTAAGCGCGACACCGGGGGTAGGAACCAAAAAACGGGGGTAGGAACCAAAAAAACGGGCCCCCGTTTCCGGGGGGACTCATTTAAGCGCGACACCGGGGGTAGGAACCAAAAAACGGGGGTAGGAACCAAAAAAACGGGCCCCCGTTTCCGGGGGGACCCATTTAAGCGCGACACCGCGGGTAGGAACCAAAAAACGGGGGTAGGAACCAAAAAAACGGGCCCCCGTTTCCGGGGGGACCCATTTAAGCGCGGCACCGGGGGTAGGAACCAAAAAACGGGGGTAGGAACCAAAAAAACGGGCCCCTGTTTCCAGGGGGACCCATTTAAGCGCGACACCGGGGGTAGGAACCAAAAAAGGGGTAGGAACCAAAAAAACGGGCCCCCGTTTCCGGGGGGACCGATTTAAGCGCGACACCGGGGGTAGGAACCAAAAAACGAGGGTAGGAACCAAAAAAACGGGCCCCCGTTTCCGGGGGGACCCATTTAAGCGCGACACCAGGGGTGGGAACCAAAAAACGAGGGTAGGAACCAAAAAAACGGGCCCCCGTTTCCGGGGGGACCCATTTAAGCTCGACACCGGGGGTAGGAACCAAAAAACGGGGATAGGAACCAAAAAAACGGGCCCCCGTTTCCGGGGGGACCCATTTAAGCGCGACACCGGGGGTAGGAACCAAAAAACGGGGGTAGGAACCAAAAAAACGGCCCCCCGTTTCCGGGGGGACCCATTTAAGCGCGACACCGGGGGTAGGAACCAAAAAACGGGGGTAGGAACCAAAAAAAGGGGCCCCCGTTCCGGGGGGACCCATTTAAGCGTGACACCGGGGCTAGGTACCAAAAAACGGGGTAGGAACCAGAAAAACGGGCCCCCGTTTCCGGGGGGACCCATTTAAGCGCGACACCGGGGGTAGGAACCAGAAAACGGGTAGGAAACAAAAAAACGGGCCCCCTTTTCCGGGGGGACCCATTTAAGCGCGACACCGGGGGTAGGAACGAAAAACGGGGGTAGGAACCAAAAAAACGGGCCCCCGTTGCCGGGGGGACCCATTTAAGCGCGACACCGGGGTAGGAACCAAAAAACAGGGGTAGGAACCAAAAAAACGGGCCCCTGTTTCCGTGGGGACCCATTTAAGCGCGACACCGGGGGTAGGAACCAAAAAACGGCGGTAGGAACCAAAAAAACGGGCCCCCGTTTCCGGAGGGACCCATTTAAGCGCGACACCGGGGGTAGGAACCGAAAAACGGGGGTAGGAACCAAAAAAACGGGCCCCTGTTTCCAGGGGGACCCATTTAAGCGCAACACCGGGGGTAGGAACCAAAAAAGGGGTAGGAACCAAAAAAACGGGCCCCCGTTTCCGGGGGGACCGATTTAAGCACGACACCGGGGGTAGGAACCAAAAAACGGGGATAGGAACCAAAAAAAGGGGCCCCCGTTCCGGGGGAACCCATTTAAGCGTGACACCGGGCTAGGTACCAAAAAACGGGGGTAGGAACCAGATAAACGGGCCCCCGTTTCCGGGGGGACCCATTTAATCGCGACACCGGGGGTAGGAACCGAAAAACGGGGGTAGGAACCAAAAAAACGGGCCCCCGTTTCCGGGGGGACCGATTTAAGCGCGACACCGGGTGTAGGAACCAAAAAACGTGGGTAGGAACCAAGAAAACGGGCCCCTGTTTCCGGGGGGACCCATTTAAGAGCGACACCGGGGGTAGGAACCAAAAAACGGGGGTAGGAACCAAAAAAACGGGCCCCCGTTTCCGGGGGGACCCATTTAAGCGCGACACCGGGGGTAGGAACCAGAAAACGGGTAGGAAACAAAAAAACGAGCCCCCGTTTCCGGGGGGACCCATTTAAGCGTGGCACCGGGGGTAGGAACCGAAAAACGGGGGTAGGAACCAAAAAAACGGGCCCCTGTTTCCAGGGGGACCCATTTAAGCGCGACACCGGGGGTAGGAACCAAAAAAGGGGTAGGAACCAAAAAAACGGGCCCCCGTTTCCGGGGGGACCGATTTAAGCGCGACACCGGGGGTAGGAACCAAAAAACGAGGGTAGGAACGAAAAAAAACGGGCCCCCGTTTCCGAGGGGACCCATTTAAGCGCGACACCGGGGGTAGGAACCAAAAAACGGGGGTAGGAACAAAAAAAACGGGCCCCCGTTTCCAGGGGGACCCATTTAAGCTCGACACCGGGGGTAGGAACCAAAAAACGGGCCCCCGTTTCCGGGGGGACTCATTTAAGCGCGACACCGGGGGTAGGAACCAAAAAACGGGGGTAGGAACCAAAAAAACGGGCCCCCGTTTCCGGGGGGACCCATTTAAGCGCGACACCGCGGGTAGGAACCAAAAAACGGGGGTAGGAACCAAAAAAACGGGCCCCCGTTTCCGGGGGGACCCATTTAAGCGCGGCACCGGGGGTAGGAACCAAAAAACGGGGGTAGGAACCAAAAAAACGGGCCCCTGTTTCCAGGGGGACCCATTTAAGCGCGACACCGGGGGTAGGAACCAAAAAAGGGGTAGGAACCAAAAAAACGGGCCCCCGTTTCCGGGGGGACCGATTTAAGCGCGACACCGGGGGTAGGAACCAAAAAACGAGGGTAGGAACCAAAAAAACGGGCCCCCGTTTCCGGGGGGACCCATTTAAGCGCGACACCGGGGGTAGGAACCAAAAAACGGGGGTAGGAACCAAAAAAATGGGCACCCGTTTCCGGGGGGACCCATTTAAGCGCGACACAGGGGGTAGGAACCAAAAGATGGGGGTAGGAACAAAAAAAACGGGCCCCCGTTTCCGGGGGGACCCATTTAAGCGCGACACCGGGGGTAGGAACCAAAAAACGGGGGTAGGAACCAAAAAAACGGGCCCCCGTTTCCGGGGGGACCCATTTAAGCGCGGCACCGGGGGTAGGAACCAGAAAACGGGTACGAAACAAAAAAACGGGCCCCCGTTTCCGGGGGGACCCATTTAATCGCGACACCGGGGGTAGGAACCGAAAAAAGGGGGTAGGAACCAAAAAAACGGGCCCCCGTTTCCGGGGGGACCGATTTAAGCGCGACACCGGGTGTAGGAACCAAAAAACGGGGGTAGGAACCAAGAAAACGGGCCCCTGTTTCCGGGGGGACCCATTTAAGCGCGACACCGGGGGTAGGAACCAAAAAACGGCGGTAGGAACCAAAAAAAACGGGCCCCCGTTTCCGGTGGGACCCATTTAAGCGCGACACCGGGGGTAGGAACCAAAAAACGGGGGTAGGAACCAAAAAAACGGGCCCCCGTTTCCGGGGGGACCCATTTAAGCGCGACACCGGGGGTAGGAACCAAAAAACGGGGGTAGGAACCCAAAAAACGGGCCCCCGTTTCCGGGGGGACCCATTTAAGCGCGACACCGGGGGTAGGAACGAATAAACGGGGGTAGGAACCCAAAAAACGGGCCCCCGTTTCCGGGGGGACCCATTTAAGCGCGACACCGGGGGTAGGAACCAAAAAACGGGGGTAGGAACCAAAAAAACGGGCCCCTGTTTCCGGGGGGACCCATTTAAGCGCGACACCGGGGGTAGGAACAAAAAAACGGGGGTAGGAACCAAAAAAAGGGGCCCCCGTTCCGGGGTGACTCATTTAAGCGTGACACCGGGGCTAGGTACCAAAAAACGGGGGTAGGAACCAGAAAAACGGGCCCCCGTTTCCGGGGGGACCCATTTAAGCGCGACACCGGGGGTAGGAACCAGAAAACGGGTAGGAAACAAAAAAACGGGCCCCTGTTTCCGGGGGGACCCATTTAAGCGCGACACCGGGGGTAGGAACCAAAAAACAGGGGTAGGAACCAAAAAAACGGGCCCCCGTTTCCGGGGGGACCCATTTAAGCGCGGCACCGGGGGTAGGAACCAAAAAACGGGGGTAGGAACCAAAAAAACGGGCCCCCGTTTCCGGGGGTACCCATTTAAGCGCGACACCGGGGGTAGGAACCAGAAAACGGGAAGGAAACAAAAAAACGGGCCCCCGTTTCCGGGGGGACCCATTTAAGCGCGACACCGGGGTTAGGAACCAAAAAACGGGGGTAGGAGCCCAAAAAACGGGCCCCCGTTTTAGGGGGGACCCATTTAAGCGCGACACCGGGGGTAGGAACCAAAAAACGGGGTAGGAACCAAAAAAACGGGCCCCCGTTTCCGGGGGGACCCATTTAACCGCGGCACCGGGGGTAGGAACCAAAAAACGGGGGTAGAAACCAAAAAAACGGGCCCCCGTTTCCGGGGAGACCCATTTAAGCGTGGCACCGGGGGTAGGAACCAAAAAACGGGGGTAGGAACCAAAAAAACGGGCCCCCGTTTCCAGGGGGACCCATTTAAGCGCGACACCGGGAGTACGAAACAAAAAACGGGGGTAGGAACCAAAAAAACGGGCCCCCGTTTCTGGGGGGACCCATTTAAGCGCGACACCGAGGGTAGTAACAAAAAACGGGGGTAGGAACCAAAAAAACGGGCCCCCGTTTCCAGGGGGACCCATTTAAGCGCGACACCGGGGGTAGGAACCAAAAAACGGGGGTAGGAACCAAAAAAACGGGCCCCCTTTTCCAGGGGGACCCATTTAAGCGCGACACCGGGGGTAGGAACCAAAAAACGGGGGTAGGAACCAAAAAAACGGGCCGCCGTTTAAGGGGGACCCATTTAAGCGCGACACCGGGGGTAGGAACCAGAAAACGGGTAGGAAACAAAAAAACGGGCCCCCGTTTCCGGGGGGACCCATTTAAGCGCGACACCGGGGGTAGGAACCGAAAAACGGGGGTAGGAACCAAAAAAACGGGCCCCTGTTTCCAGGGGGACCCATTTAAGCGCGACACCGGGGGTAGGAACCAAAAAAGGGGTAGGAACCAAAAAAACGGGCCCCCGTTTCCGGGGGGACCGATTTAAGCACGACACCGGGGGTAGGAACCAAAAAACGGGGATAGGAACCAAAAAAAGGGGCCCCCGTTCCGAGGGAACCCATTTAAGCGTGACACCGGGCTAGGTACCAAAAAACGGGGGTAGGAACCAGAAAAACGGGCCCCCGTTTCCGGGGGGACCCATTTAATCGCGACACCGGGGGTAGGAACCGAAAAACGGGGGTAGGAACCAAAAAAACGGGCCCCCGTTTCCGGGGGGACCGATTTAAGCGCGACACCGGGTGTAGGAACCAAAAAACGTGGGTAGGAACCAAGAAAACGGGCCCCTGTTTCCGTGGGGACCCATTTAAGCGCGACACCGGGGGTAGGAACCAAAAAACGGGGGTAGGAACCAAAAAAACGGGCCCCCGTTTCCGGGGGGACCCATTTAAGCGCGACACCGGGGGTAGGAACCAGAAAACGGGTAGGAAACAAAAAAACGAGCCCCCTTTTCCGGGGGGACCCATTTAAGCGTGGCACCGGGGGTAGGAACCGAAAAACGGGGGTAGGAACCAAAAAAACGGGCCCCTGTTTCCAGGGGGACCCATTTAAGCGCGACACCGGGGGTAGGAACCAAAAAAGGGGTAGGAACCAAAAAAACGGGCCCCCGTTTCCGGGGGGACCGATTTAAGCGCGACACCGGGGGTAGGAACCAAAAAACGAGGGTAGGAACGAAAAAAACGGGCCCCCGTTTCCGAGGGGACCCATTTAAGCGCGACACCGGGGGTAGGAACCAAAAAACGGGGGTAGGAACCAAAAAAACGGGCCCCCGTTTCCAGGGGGACCCATTTAAGCTCGACACCGGGGGTAGGAACCAAAAAACGGGCCCCCGTTTCCCGGGGGACACATTTAAGCGCGACACCGTGGGTAGGAACCAAAGATCGGGATAGGAACCAAAAAAACGGGCCCCTGTTTCCGGGAGGACCGATTTAAGCGCGACACCGGGGGTAGGAACCAAAAAACGGGGGTAGGAACCAAAAAAACGGGCCCCCGTTTCCGGGGGGACCCATTTAAGCGCGACACCGGGGGTAGGAACCAAAAAACGGGGGTAGGAACCAAAAAAACGGGCCCCCGTTTCCGGGGGGACTCATTTAAGCGCGACACCGGGGGTAGGAACCAAAAAACGGGGGTAGGAACCAAAAAAACGGGCCCCCGTTTCCGGGGGGACCCATTTAAGCGCGACACCGCGGGTAGGAACCAAAAAACGGGGGTAGGAACCAAAAAAACGGGCCCCCGTTTCCGGGGGGACCCATTTAAGCGCGGCACCGGGGGTAGGAACCAAAAAACGGGGGTAGGAACCAAAAAAACGGGCCCCCGTTTCCAGGGGGACCCATTTAAGCGCGGCACCGGGCGTAGGAACCAAAAAACGGAGGTAGGAACCAAAAAAACGGGCCCCTGTTTCCAGGGGGACCCATTTAAGCGCGACACCGGGGGTAGGAACCCAAAAAGGGGTAGGAACCAAAAAAACGGGCCCCCGTTTCCGGGGGGACCCATTTAAGCGCGACACCGGGGGTAGGAACCAAAAAACGGGGGTAGGAACCAAAAAAACGGGCCCCCGTTTCCGGGGGGACAGATTTAAGCGCGACACCGGGGGTAGGAACCAAAAAACGAGGGTAGGAACCAAAAAAACGGGCCCCCGTTTCCGGGGGGACCCATTTAAGCGCGACACCGGGGGTAGGAACCAAAAAACGGGGGTAGGAACCAAAAAAACAGGCCCCCGTTTCCGGGGGGACCCATTTAAGCGCGACACCGGGGGTAGGAACCAAAAAACGGGGGTAGGAACCAAAAAAACGGGCCCCCGTTTCCGGGGGACCCATTTAAGCGCGACACCGGGGTTAGGAACCAAAAAACGGGGGTAGGAGCCCAAAAAACGGGCCCCCGTTTCCGGGGGGACCCATTTAAGCGCGACACCGGGGGTAGGAACCAAAAAACGGGGGTAGGAACCAAAAAAACGGGCCCCCGTTTCCGGGGAGACCCATTTAAGCGCGGCACCGGGGGTAGGAACCAAAAAACGGGTGTAGGAACCAAAAAAACGGGCCCCTGTTTCCAGGGGGACCCATTTAAGCGCGACACCGGGGGTAGGAACCAAAAAAGGGGTAGGAACCAAAAAAACGGGCCCCCGTTTCCGGGGGGACCCATTTAAGCGCGACACCGGGGGTAGGAACCAAAAAACGGGGGTAGGAACCAAAAAAACGGGCCCCCGTTTCCGGGGGGACCCATTTAAGCGCGACACCGGGGGTAGGAACCAGAAAACGGGTAGGAAACAAAAAAACGGGCCCCCGTTTCCGGGGGGACCCATTTAAGCGCGACACCGGGGTTAGGAACCAAAAAACGGGGGTAGGAGCCCAAAAAACGGGCCCCCGTTTTAGGGGGGACCCATTTAAGCGCGACACCGGGGGTAGGAACCAAAAAACGGGGTAGGAACCAAAAAAACGGGCCCCCGTTTCCGGGGGGACCCATTTAACCGCGGCACCGGGGGTAGGAACCAAAAAACGGGGGTAGGAACCAAAAAAACGGGCCCCCGTTTCCGGGGAGACCCATTTAAGCGTGGCACCGGGGGTAGGAACCAAAAAACGGGGGTAGGAACCAAAAAAACGGGCCCCCGTTTCCAGGGGGACCCATTTAAGCGCGACACCGGGAGTACGAAACAAAAAACGGGGGTAGGAACCAAAAAAACGGGCCCCCGTTTCTGGGGGGACCGATTTAAGCGCGACACCGGGGGTAGGAACCAAAAAACGGGGGTAGGAACCAAAAAAACAGGCCCCCGTTTCCGGGGGGACCCATTTAAGCGCGACACCGGGGGTAGGAACCAAAAAACGGGGGTAGGAACCAAAAAAACGGGCCCCCGTTTCCGGGGGACCCATTTAAGCGCGACACCGGGGTTAGGAACCAAAAAACGGGGGTAGGAGCCCAAAAAACGGGCCCCCGTTTCCGGGGGGACCCATTTAAGCGCGACACCGGGGGTAGGAACCAAAAAACGGGGGTAGGAACCAAAAAAACGGGCCCCCGTTTCCGGGGAGACCCATTTAAGCGCGGCACCGGGGGTAGGAACCAAAAAACGGGTGTAGGAACCAAAAAAACGGGCCCCTGTTTCCAGGGGAACCCATTTAAGCGCGACACCGGGGGTAGGAACCAAAAAAGGGGTAGGAACCAAAAAAACGGGCCCCCGTTTCCGGGGGGACCCATTTAAGCGCGACACCGGGGGTAGGAACCAAAAAACGGGGGTAGGAACCAAAAAAACGGGCCCCCGTTTCCGGGGGGACCCATTTAAGCGCGACACCGGGGGTAGGAACCAGAAAACGGGTAGGAAACAAAAAAACGGGCCCCCGTTTCCGGGGGGACCCATTTAAGAGCGACACCGGGGTTAGGAACCAAAAAACGGGGGTAGGAGCCCAAAAAACGGGCCCCCGTTTTAGGGGGGACCCATTTAAGCGCGACACCGGGGGTAGGAACCAAAAAACGGGGTAGGAACCAAAAAAACGGGCCCTCGTTTCCGGGGGGACCCATTTAACCGCGGCACCGGGGGTAGGAACCAAAAAACGGGGGTAGGAACCAAAAAAACGGGCCCCCGTTTCCGGGGAGACCCATTTAAGCGCGACACCGGGGGTAGGAACCAAAAAACGGGGGTAGGAACCAAAAAAACCGGCCCCCGTTTCCAGGGGGACCCATTTAAGCGCGACACCGGGGGTAGGAACCAAAAAATGGGGTAGGAACCAAAAAAACGGGCCGCCGTTTAAGGGGGACCCATTTAAGCGCGACACCGGGGGTAGGAACCAGAAAACGGGTAGGAAACAAAAAAACGGGCCCCCGTTTCCGGGGGGACCCATTTAAGCGCGACACCGGGGGTAGGAACCGAAAAACGGGGGTAGGAACCAAAAAAACGGGCCCCCGTTTCCGGGGGGACCCATTTAAGCGCGACACCGGGGTTAGGAACCAAAAAACGGGGGTAGGAGCCCAAAAAACAGGCCCCCGTTTCCGGGGGGACCCATTTAAGCGCGACACCGGGGGTAGGAACCAAAAAACGGGGGTAGGAACCAAAAAAACGGGCCCCCGTTTCCGGGGGGACCCATTTAAGCGCGGAACCGGGGGTAGGAACCAAAAAACGGAGGTAGGAACCAAAAAAACGGGCCCCTGTTTCCAGGGGGACCCATTTAAGCACGACACCGGGGGTAAGAACCAAAAAAGGGGTAAGAACCAAAAAAACGGGCCCCCGTTTCCGGGGGGACCCATTTAAGCGCGACACCGGGGGTAGGAACCAAAAAACGGGGGTAGGAACCAAAAAACGGGCCCCCGTTTCCGGGGGGACCGATTTAAGCGCGACACCGGGGGTAGGAACCAAAAAACGGGGGTAGGAACCAAAAAAACGGGCCCCTGTTTCCGGGGGGACCCATTTAAGCGCGACACCGGGGGTAGGAACCAAAAAACGGGGGTAGGAACCAAAAAAACGGGCCCCCGTTTCCGGGGGGACCCATTTAAGCGCGACACCGGGGGTAGGAACCAAAAAACGGGGGTAGGAACCCAAAAAACGGGCCCCCGTTTCCGGGGGGACCCATTTAAGCGCGACACCGGGGGTAGGAACCAATAAACGGGGGTAGGAACCCAAAAAACGGGCCCCCGTTTCCGGGGGGACCCATTTAAGCGCGACACCGGGGGTAGGAACCAAAAAACGGGGGTAGGAACCAAAAAAACGGGCCCCCGTTTCCGAGGGGACCCATTTAAGCGCGGCACCGGGCGTAGGAACCAAAAAACGGAGGTAGGAACCAAAAAAACGGGCCCCTGTTTCCAGGGGGACCCATTTAAGCGCGACACCGGGGGTAGGAACCCAAAAAGGGGTAGGAACCAAAAAAACGGGCCCCCGTTTCCGAGGGGACCCATTTAAGCGCGACACCGGGGGTAGGAACCAAAAAACGGGGGTAGGAACCAAAAAAACGGGCCCCCGTTTCCGGGGGGACCGATTTAAGCGCGACACCGGGGGTAGGAACCAAAAAACGAGGGTAGGAACCAAAAAAACGGGCCCCCGTTTCCGGGGGGACCCATTTAAGCGCGACACCGGGGGTAGGAACCAAAAAACGGGGGTAGGAACCAAAAAAACAGGCCCCCGTTTCCGGGGGGACCCATTTAAGCGCGACACCGGGGGTAGGAACCAAAAAACGGGGGTAGGAACCAAAAAAACGGGCCCCCGTTTCCGGGGGACCCATTTAAGCGCGACCCCGGGGTTAGGAACCAAAAAACGGGGGTAGGAGCCCAAAAAACGGGCCCCCGTTTCCGGGGGGACCCATTTAAGCGCGACACCGGGGGTAGGAACCAAAAAACGGGGGTAGGAACCAAAAAAACGGGCCCCCGTTTCCGGGGAGACCCATTTAAGCGCGGCACCGGGGGTAGGAACCAAAAAACGGGTGTAGGAACCAAAAAAACGGGCCCCTGTTTCCAGGGGGACCCATTTAAGCGCGACACCGGGGGTAGGAACCAAAAAAGGGGTAGGAACCAAAAAAACGGGCCCCCGTTTCCGGGGGGACCCATTTAAGCGCGACACCGGGGGTAGGAACCAAAAAACGGGGGTAGGAACCAAAAAAACGGGCCCCCGTTTCCGGGGGGACCCATTTAAGCGCGACACCGGGGGTAGGAACCAGAAAACGGGTAGGAAACAAAAAAACGGGCCCCCGTTTCCGGGGGGACCAATTTAAGCGCGACACCGGGGTTAGGAACCAAAAAACGGGGGTAGGAGCCCAAAAAACGGGCCCCCGTTTTAGGGGGGACCCATTTAAGCGCGACACCGGGGGTAGGAACCAAAAAACGGGGTAGGAACCAAAAAAACGGGCCCCCGTTTCCGGGGGGACCCATTTAACCGCGGCACCGGGGGTAGGAACCAAAAAACGGGGGTAGGAACCAAAAAAACGGGCCCCCGTTTCCGGGGAGACCCATTTAAGCGTGGCACCGGGGGTAGGAACCAAAAAACGGGGGTAGGAACCAAAAAAACGGGCCCCCGTTTCCAGGGGGACCCATTTAAGCGCGACACCGGGAGTACGAAACAAAAAACGGGGGTAGGAACCAAAAAAACGGGCCCCCGTTTCTGGGGGGACCGATTTAAGCGCGACACCGAGGGTAGTAACAAAAAACGGGGGCAGGAACCAAAAAAACCGGCCCCCGTTTCCAGGGGGACCCATTTAAGCGCGACACCGGGGGTAGGAACCAAAAAACGGGGGTAGGAACCAAAAAAACCGGCCCCCGTTTCCAGGGGGACCCATTTAAGCACGACACCGGGGGTAGGAACCAAAAAATGGGGGTAGGAACCAAAAAAACGGGCCGCCGTTTAAGGGGGACCCATTTAAGCGCGACACCGGGGGTAGGAACCAGAAAACGGGTAGGAAACAAAAAAACGGGCCCCCGTTTCCGGGGGGACCCATTTAAGCGCGACACCGGGGGTAGGAACCGAAAAACGGGGGTAGGAACCAAAAAAACGGGCCCCCGTTTCCGGGGGGACCCATTTAAGCGCGACACCGGGGTTAGGAACCAAAAAACGGGGGTAGGAGCCCAAAAAACAGGCCCCCGTTTCCGGGGGGACCCATTTAAGCGCGACACCGGGGGTAGGAACCAAAAAACGGGGGTAGGAACCATAAAAACGGGCCCCTGTTTCCGGGGGGACCCATTTAAGCGCGACACCGGGGGTAGGAACCAAAAAACGGGGGTAGGAACCAAAAAAACGGGCCCCCGTTTCCGGGGGGACCCATTTAAGCGCGACACCGGGGGTAGGAACCAAAAAACGGGGGTAGGAACCCAAAAAACGGGCCCCCGTTTCCGGGGGGACCCATTTAAGCGCGACACCGGGGGTAGGAACCAATAAACGGGGGTAGGAACCCAAAAAACGGGCCCCCGTTTCCGGGGGGACCCATTTAAGCGCGACACCGGGGGTAGGAACCAAAAAACGGGGGTAGGAACCAAAAAAACGGGCCCCCGTTTCCGGGGGGACCCATTTAAGCGCGGCACCGGGCGTAGGAACCAAAAAACGGAGGTAGGAACCAAAAAAACGGGCCCCTGTTTCCAGGGGGACCCATTTAAGCGCGACACCGGGGGTAGGAGCCCAAAAAGGGGTAGGAACCCAAAAAACGGGCCCCCGTTTCCGGGGGGACCCATTTAAGCGCGACACCGGGGGTAGGAACCAAAAAACGGGGGTAGGAACCAAAAAAACGGGCCCCCGTTTCCGGGAGGACCCATTTAAGTGCGACACCGGGGGTAGGAACCAGAAAACGGGTAGGAAACAAAAAAACGGGCCCCCGTTTCCGGGGGGACCCATTTAAGCGCGACACCGGGGTTAGGAACCAAAAAACGGGGGTAGGAGCCCAAAAAACGGGCCCCCGTTTTAGGGGGGACCCATTTAAGCGCGACACCGGGGGTAGGAACCAAAAAACGGGGTAGGAACCAAAAAAACGGGCCCCCGTTTCCGGGGGGACCCATTTAACCGCGGCACCGGGGGTAGGAACCAAAAAACGGGGGTAGGAACCAAAAAAACGGGCCCCCGTTTCCGGGGAGACCCATTTAAGCGTGGCACCGGGGGTAGGAACCAAAAAACGGGGGTAGGAACCAAAAAAACGGGCCCCCGTTTCCAGGGGGACCCATTTAAGCGCGACACCGGGAGTACGAAACAAAAAACGGGGGTAGGAACCAAAAAAACGGGCCCCCGTTTCTGGGGGGACCGATTTAAGCGCGACACCGAGGGTAGTAACAAAAAACGGGGGTAGGAACCAAAAAAACGGGCCCCCGTTTCCAGGGGGACCCATTTAAGCGCGACACCGGGGGTAGGAACCAAAAAACGGGGGTAGGAACCAAAAAAACCGGCCCCGTTTCCAGGGGGACCCATTTAAGCGCGACACCGGGGGTAGGAACCAAAAAATGGGGGTAGGAACCAAAAAAACGGGCCGCCGTTTAAGGGGGACCCATTTAAGCGCGACACCGGGGGTAGGAACCAGAAAACGGGTAGGAAACAAAAAAACGGGCCCCCGTTTCCGGGGGGACCCATTTAAGCGCGACACCGGGGGTAGGAACCGAAAAACGGGGGTAGGAACCAAAAAAACGGGCCCCCGTTTCCGGGGGGACCCATTTAAGCGCGACACCGGGGTTAGGAACCAAAAAACGGGGGTAGGAGCCCAAAAAACAGGCCCCCGTTTCCGGGGGGACCCATTTAAGCGCGACACCGGGGGTAGGAACCAAAAAACGGGGGTAGGAACCAAAAAAACGGGCCCCTGTTTCCGGGGGGACCCATTTAAGCGCGACACCGGGGGTAGGAACCAAAAAACGGGGGTAGGAACCAAAAAAACGGGCCCCCGTTTCCGGGGGGACCCATTTAAGCGCGACACCGGGGGTAGGAACCAAAAAACGGGGGTAGGAACCCAAAAAACGGGCCCCCGTTTCCGGGGGGACCCATTTAAGCGCGACACCGGGGGTAGGAACCAATAAACGGGGGTAGGAACCCAAAAAACGGGCCCCCGTTTCCGGGGGGACCCATTTAAGCGCGACACCGGGGGTAGGAACCAAAAAACGGGGGTAGGAACCAAAAAAACGGGCCCCCGTTTCCGGGGGGACCCATTTAAGCGCGGCACCGGGCGTAGGAACCAAAAAACGGAGGTAGGAACCAAAAAAACGGGCCCCTGTTTCCAGGGGGACCCATTTAAGCGCGACACCGGGGGTAGGAACCCAAAAAGGGGTAGGAACCAAAAAAACGGGCCCCCGTTTCCGGGGGGACCCATTTAAGCGCGACACCGGGGGTAGGAACCAAAAAACGGGGGTAGGAACCAAAAAAACGGGCCCCCGTTTCCGGGGGGACCGATTTAAGCGCGACACCGGGGGTAGGAACCAAAAAACGAGGGTAGGAACCAAAAAAACGGGCCCCCGTTTCCGGGGGGACCCATTTAAGCGCGACACCGGGGGTAGGAACCAAAAAACGGGGGTAGGAACCAAAAAAACAGGCCCCCGTTTCCGGGGGGACCCATTTAAGCGCGACACCGGGGGTAGGAACCAAAAAACGGGGGTAGGAACCAAAAAAACGGGCCCCCGTTTCCGGGGGACCCATTTAAGCGCGACACCGGGGTTAGGAACCAAAAAACGGGGGTAGGAGCCCAAAAAACGGGCCCCCGTTTCCGGGGGGACCCATTTAAGCGCGACACTGGGGGTAGGAACCAAAAAACGGGGGTAGGAACCAAAAAAACGGGCCCCCGTTTCCGGGGAGACCCATTTAAGCGCGGCACCGGGGGTAGGAACCAAAAAACGGGTGTAGGAACCAAAAAAACGGGCCCCTGTTTCCAGGGGAACCCATTTAAGCGCGACACCGGGGGTAGGAACCAAAAAAGGGGTAGGAACCAAAAAAACGGGCCCCCGTTTCCGGGGGGACCCATTTAAGCGCGACACCGGGGGTAGGAACCAAAAAACGGGGGTAGGAACCAAAAAAACGGGCCCCCGTTTCCGGGGGGACCCATTTAAGCGCGACACCGGGGGTAGGAACCAGAAAACGGGTAGGAAACAAAAAAACGGGCCCCCGTTTCCGGGGGGACCCATTTAAGCGCGACACCGGGGTTAGGAACCAAAAAACGGGGGTAGGAGCCCAAAAAACGGGCCCCCGTTTTAGGGGGGACCCATTTAAGCGCGACACCGGGGGTAGGAACCAAAAAACGGGGTAGGAACCAAAAAAACGGGCCCCCGTTTCCGGGGGGACCCATTTAACCGCGGCACCGGGGGTAGGAACCAAAAAACGGGGGTAGGAACCAAAAAAACGGGCCCCCGTTTCCGGGGAGACCCATTTAAGCGTGGCACCGGGGGTAGGAACCAAAAAACGGGGGTAGGAACCAAAAAAACGGGCCCCCGTTTCCAGGGGGACCCATTTAAGCGCGACACCGGGAGTACGAAACAAAAAACGGGGGTAGGAACCAAAAAAACGGGCCCCCGTTTCTGGGGGGACCGATTTAAGCGCGACACCGAGGGTAGTAACAAAAAACGGGGGTAGGAACCAAAAAAACGGGCCCCCGTTTCCAGGGGGACCCATTTAAGCGCGACACCGGGGGTAGGAACCAAAAAACGGGGGTAGGAACCAAAAAAACCGGCCCCCGTTTCCAGGGGGACCCATTTAAGCGCGACACCGGGGGTAGGAACCAAAAAATGGGGGTAGGAACCAAAAAAACGGGCCGCCGTTTAAGGGGGACCCATTTAAGCGCGACACCGGGGGTAGGAACCAGAAAACGGGTAGGAAACAAAAAAACGGGCCCCCGTTTCCGGGGGGACCCATTTAAGCGCGACACCGGGGGTAGGAACCGAAAAACGGGGGTAGGAACCAAAAAAACGGGCCCCCGTTTCCGGGGGGACCCATTTAAGCGCGACACCGGGGTTAGGAACCAAAAAACGGGGGTAGGAGCCCAAAAAACAGGCCCCCGTTTCCGGGGGGACCCATTTAAGCGCGACACCGGGGGTAGGAACCAAAAAACGGGGGTAGGAACCAAAAAAACGGGCCCCTGTTTCCAGGGGGACCCATTTAAGCACGACACCGGGGGTAGGAACCAAAAAAGGGGTAAGAACCAAAAAAACGGGCCCCCGTTTCCGGGGGGACCCATTTCAGCGCGACACCGGGGGTAGGAACCAAAAAACGGGGGTAGGAACCAAAAAAACGGGCCCCCGTTTCCGGGGGGACCGATTTAAGCGCGACACCGGGGGTAGGAACCAAAAAACGGGGGTAGGAACCAAAAAAACGGGCCCCTGTTTCCGGGGGGACCCATTTAAGCGCGACACCGGGGGTAGGAACCAAAAAACGGGGGTAGGAACCAAAAAAACGGGCCCCCGTTTCCGGGGGGACCCATTTAAGCGCGACACCGGGGGTAGGAACCAAAAAACGGGGGTAGGAACCCAAAAAACGGGCCCCCGTTTCCGGGGGGACCCATTTAAGCGCGACACCGGGGGTAGGAACCAATAAACGGGGGTAGGAACCCAAAAAACGGGCCCCCGTTTCCGGGGGGACCCATTTAAGCGCGACACCAGGGGTAGGAACCAAAAAACGAGGGTAGGAAGCCAAAAAACGGGCCCCCGTTTCCGGGGGGACCCATTTAAGCACGACAGTGGGGGTAGGAACCAAAAAACGGGGGTAGGAAGCCAAAAAACGGGCCCCCGTTTCCGGGGAGACCCATTTAAGCGCGGCACCGGGGGTAGGAACCAAAAAACGGGTGTAGGAACCAAAAAAACGGGCCCCTGTTTCCAGGGGGACCCATTTAAGCGCGACACCGGGGGTAGGAACCAAAAAACGGGGGTAAGAACCAAAAAAACGGGCCCCCGTTTCCGGGGGACCCATTTAAGCGCGACACCGGGGTTAGGAACCAAAAAACGGGGGTAGGAGCCCAAAAAACGGGCCCCCGTTTCCGGGGGGACCCATTTAAGCGCGACACCGGGGGTAGGAACCAAAAAACGGGGGTAGGAACCAAAAAAACGGGCCCCCGTTTCCGGGGAGACCCATTTAAGCGCGGCACCGGGGGTAGGAACCAAAAAACGGGTGTAGGAACCAAAAAAACGGGCCCCTGTTTCCAGGGGGACCCACTTAAGCGCGACACCGGGGGTAGGAACCAAAAAAGGGGTAGGAACCAAAAAAACGGGCCCCCGTTTCCGGGGGGACCCATTTAAGCGCGACACCGGGGGTAGGAACCAAAAAACGGGGGTAGGAACCAAAAAAACGGGCCCCCGTTTCCGGGGGGACCCATTTAAGCGCGACACCGGGGTTAGGAACCAAAAAACGGGGGTAGGAGCCCAAAAAACGGGCCCCCGTTTCCGGGGGGACCCATTTAAGCGCGACACCGGGGGTAGGAACCAAAAAACGGGGGTAGGAACCAAAAAAACGGGACCCCGTTTCCGGGGGGACCCATTTAAGCGCAGCACCGGGCGTAGGAACCAAAAAACGGAGGTAGGAACCAAAAAAACGGGCCCCTGTTTCCAGGGGGACCCATTTAAGCGCGACACCGGGGGTAGGAACCAAAAAAGGGGTAGGAACCAAAAAAACGGGCCCCCGTTTCCGGGGGGACCCATTTAAGCGCGACACCGGGGGTAGGAACCAAAAAACGGGGGTAGGAACCAAAAAAACGGGCCCCCGTTTCCAGGGGGACCGATTTAAGCGCGACACCGGGGGTAGGAACCAAAAAACGAGGGTAGGAACCAAAAAAACGGGCCCCCGTTTCCGGGGGGACCCATTTAAGCGCGACACCGGGGGTAGGAACCAAAAAACGGGGGTAGGAACCAAAAAAACAGGCCCCCGTTTCCGGGGGGACCCATTTAAGCGCGGCACCGGGGGTAGGAACCAAAAAACGGGGGTAGGAACCAAAAAAACGGGCCCCCGTTTCCGGGGGACCCATTTAAGCGCGACACCGGGGTTAGGAACCAAAAAACGGGGGTAGGAGCCCAAAAAACGGGCCCCCGTTTCCGGGGGGACCCATTTAAGCGCGACACCGGGGGTAGGAACCAAAAAACGGGGGTAGGAACCAAAAAAACGGGCCCCCGTTTCCGGGGAGACCCATTTAAGCGCGGCACCGGGGGTAGGAACCAAAAAACGGGTGTAGGAACCAAAAAAACGGGCCCCTGTTTCCAGGGGGACCCATTTAAGCGCGACACCGGGGGTAGGAACCAAAAAAGGGGTAGGAACCAAAAAAACGGGCCCCCGTTTCCGGGGGGACCCATTTAAGCGCGACACCGGGGGTAGGAACCAAAAAACGGGGGTAGGAACCAAAAAAACGGGCCCCCGTTTCCGGGGGGACCCATTTAAGCGCGACACCGGGGTTAGGAACCAAAAAACGGGGGTAGGAGCCCAAAAAACGGGCCCCCGTTTCCGGGGGGACCCATTTAAGCGCGACACCGGGGGTAGGAACCAAAAAACGGGGGTAGGAACCAAAAAAACGGGCCCCCGTTTCCGGGGAGACCCATTTAAGCGCGGCACCGGGGGTAGGAACCAAAAAACGGGTGTAGGAACCAAAAAAACGGGCCCCTGTTTCCAGGGGGACCCATTTAAGCGCGACACCGGGGGTAGGAACCAAAAAAGGGGTAGGAACCAAAAAAACGGGCCCCCGTTTCCGGGGGGACCCATTTAAGCGCGACACCGGGGGTAGGAACCAAAAAACGGGGGTAGGAACCAAAAAAACGGGCCCCCGTTTCCGGGGGGACCCATTTAAGCGCCACACCGGGGTTAGGAACCAAATAACGGGGGTAGGAGCCCAAAAAACGGGCCCCCGTTTCCGGGGGGACCCATTTAAGCGCCACACCGGGGGTAGGAACCAAAAAACGGGGGTAGGAACCAAAAAAACGGGCCCCCGTTTCCGGGGGGACCCATTTAAGCGCGGCACCGGGGGTAGGAACCAAAAAACGGAGGTAGGAACCAAAAAAACGGGCCCCTGTTTCCAGGGGGACCCATTTAAGCGCGACACCGGGGGTAGGAACCAAAAAAGGGGTAGGAACCAAAAAAACGGGCCCCCGTTTCCGGGGGGACCCATTTAAGCGCGACACCGGGGGTAGGAACCAAAAAACGGGGGTAGGAACCAAAAAAACGGGCCCCCGTTTCCGGGGGGAACGATTTAAGCGCGACACCGGGGGTAGGAACCAAAAAACGAGGGTAGGAACCAAAAAAACGGGCCCCCGTTTCCGGGGGGACCCATTTAAGCGCGACACCGGGGGTAGGAACCAAAAAACGGGGGTAGGAACCAAAAAAACAGGCCCCCGTTTCCGGGGGGACCCATTTAAGCGTGACACAGGGGTAGGAACCAAAATACGGGGGTAGGAAGCCAATAAACGGGCCCCCGTTTCCGGGGGGACCCATTTAAGCACGACACTGGGGGTAGGAACCAAAAAACGGGGGTAGGAACCAAAACAACGGGCCCCCGTTTCCGGGGGGACCCATTTAAGCGCGAACCGGGGGTAGGAACCAAAAAACGGGGGTAGGAACCAAAAAAAAGGGCCCCCGTTTCCGGGGGGACCCATTTAAGCGCGACACCGGGGGTAGGTACCAAAAAACTGGGCTAGGAACCAAAAAAACGGGCCCCCGTTTCCGGGGGGACCCATTTAAGTGCGACACCGGGGGTAGGAACCAAAAAACGGGGGTAGAAACCAAAAAACCGGCCCCCGTTT
The DNA here is from genome assembly GCF_030867095.1 of Alligator mississippiensis. Classification (NCBI taxonomy): domain Eukaryota; kingdom Metazoa; phylum Chordata; order Crocodylia; family Alligatoridae; genus Alligator; species Alligator mississippiensis. The sequence continues at coordinate 27,168 of NW_026775394.1, forward strand.
CCGGGGGGACCCATTTAAGCGCGACACCGGGGGTAGGAACCAAAAAACGGGGGTAGGAACAAAAAAACGGGTCCCCGTTTCCGGGGGGACCCATTTCAGCGCGGCACCGGGGGTAGGAACCAAAAAACGGGGGTAGGAACCAAAAAAACGGGACCCCGTTTCCGGTGCGACCCATTTAAGCGCGACACCGGGCGTAGGAACCAAAAAACGGGGGTAGAAACCCAAAAAACGGGCCCCCATTTCCGGGGGGACCCATTTAAGCGCGACACCGGGGGTAGGAACCAAAAAACGGGGGTAGGAACCAAAAAAGGGGCCCTCATTTCTGGGGGGACCCATTTAAGCGCGACACCGGGGGTAGGAACCAAAAAACGGGTAGGAACCAAAAAAACGGGCCCCCGTTTCCGGGGGGACCCATTTAAGCGCGACACCGGGGGTAGGAACCAAAAAACGGGGGTAGGAACCCAAAAAACGGGCCCCCGTTTCCGGGGAGACCCATTTAAGCGCGGCACCGGGGGTAGGAACCAAAAAACGGGTGTAGGAACCAAAAAAACGGGCCCCTGTTTCCAGGGGGACCCATTTAAGCGCGACACCGGGGGTAGGAACCAAAAAACGGGGGTAAGAACCAAAAAAAAGGGCCCCCGTTTCCGGGGGACCCATTTAAGCGCGACACCGGGGTTAGGAACCAAAAAACGGGGGTAGGAGCCCAAAAAACGGGCCCCCGTTTCCGGGGGGACCCATTTAAGCGCGACACCGGGGGTAGGAACCAAAAAACGGGAGTAGGAACCAAAAAAACGGGCCCCCGTTTCCGGGGAGACCCATTTAAGCGCGGCACCGGGGGTAGGAACCAAAAAACGGGTGTAGGAACCAAAAAAACGGGCCCCTGTTTCCAGGGGGACCCACTTAAGCGCGACACCGGGGGTAGGAACCAAAAAAGGGGTAGGAACCAAAAAAACGGGCCCCCGTTTCCGGGGGGACCCATTTAAGCGCGACACCGGGGGTAGGAACCAAAAAACGGGGGTAGGAACCAAAAAAACGGGCCCCCGTTTCCGGGGGGACCCATTTAAGCGCGACACCGTGGTTAGGAACCAAAAAACGGGGGTAGGAGCCCAAAAAACGGGCCCCCGTTTCCGGGGGGACCCATTTAAGCGCGACACCGGGGGTAGGAACCAAAAAACGGGGGTAGGAACCAAAAAAACGGGCCCCCGTTTCCGGGGGGACCCATTTAAGCGCGGCACCGGGCGTAGGAACCAAAAAACGGAGGTAGGAACCAAAAAAACGGGCCCCTGTTTCCAGGGGGACCCATTTAAGCGCGACACCGGGGGTAGGAACCAAAAAAGGGGTAGGAACCAAAAAAACGGGCCCCCGTTTCCGGGGGGACCCATTTAAGCGCGACACCGGGGGTAGGAACCAAAACACGGGGGTAGGAACCAAAAAAACGGGCCCCCGTTTCCGGGGGGACCCATTTAAGCGCGACACCGGGGTTAGGAACCAAAAAACGGGGGTAGGAGCCCAAAAAACAGGCCCCCGTTTCCGGGGGGACCCATTTAAGCGCGACACCGGGGGTAGGAACCAAAAAACGGGGGTAGGAACCAGAAAAAGGGGCCCCCGTTCCGGGGGGACCCATTTAAGCGTGACACCGGGGCTAGGTACCAAAAAACGGGGGTAGGAGCCCAAAAAACGGGCCCCGGTTTCCGGGGGGACCCATTTAAGCGCGACACCGGGGGTAGGAACCAAAAAACGGGGGTAGGAACCAAAAAAACGGGCCCCCGTTTCCGGGGAGACCCATTTAAGCGCGGCACCGGGGGTAGGAACCAAAAAACGGGTGTAGGAACCAAAAAAACGGGCCCCTGTTTCCAGGGGGACCCATTTAAGCGCGACACCGGGGGTAGGAACCAAAAAAGGGGTAGGAACCAAAAAAACGGGCCCCCGTTTCCGGGGGGACCCATTTAAGCGCGACACCGGGGGTAGGAACCAAAAAACGGGGGTAGGAACCAAAAAAACGGGGCCCCCGTTTCCGGGGGGACCCATTTAAGCGCGACACCGGGGTTAGGAACCAAATAACGGGGGTAGGAGCCCAAAAAACGGGCCCCTGTTTCCGGGGGGACCCATTTAAGCGCCACACCGGGGGTAGGAACCAAAAAACGGGGGTAGGAACCCAAAAAACAGGCCCCCGTTTCCGGGGGGACCCATTTAAGCGCGACACCGGGGTTAGGAACCAAAAAACGGGGGTAGGAACCAAAAAAACGGGCCCCCGTTTCCGGGGGGACCCATTTAAGCGCGGCACCGGGCGTAGGAACCAAAAAACGGAGGTAGGAACCAAAAAAACGGGCCCCTGTTTCCAGGGGGACCCATTTAAGCGCGACACCGGGGGTAGGAACCCAAAAAGGGGTAGGAACCAAAAAAACGGGCCCCCGTTTCCGGGGGGACCCATTTAAGCGCGACACCGGGGGTAGGAACCAAAAAACGGGGGTAGGAACCAAAAAAACGGGCCCCCGTTTCCGGGGGGACCGATTTAAGCGCGACACCGGGGGTAGGAACCAAAAAACGAGGGTAGGAACCAAAAAAACGGGCCCCCGTTTCCGGGGGGACCCATTTAAGCGCGACACCGGGGGTAGGAACCAAAAAACGGGGGTAGGAACCAAAAAAACAGGCCCCCGTTTCCGGGGGGACCCATTTAAGCGCGACACCGGGGGTAGGAACCAAAAAACGGGGGTAGGAACCAAAAAAACGGGCCCCCGTTTCCGGGGGACCCATTTAAGCGCGACACCGGGGTTAGGAACCAAAAAACGGGGGTAGGAGCCCAAAAAACGGGCCCCCGTTTCCGGGGGGACCCATTTAAGCGCGACACTGGGGGTAGGAACCAAAAAACGGGGGTAGGAACCAAAAAAACGGGCCCCCGTTTCCGGGGAGACCCATTTAAGCGCGGCACCGGGGGTAGGAACCAAAAAACGGGTGTAGGAACCAAAAAAACGGGCCCCTGTTTCCAGGGGAACCCATTTAAGCGCGACACCGGGGGTAGGAACCAAAAAAGGGGTAGGAACCAAAAAAACGGGCCCCCGTTTCCGGGGGGACCCATTTAAGCGCGACACCGGGGGTAGGAACCAAAAAACGGGGGTAGGAACCAAAAAAACGGGCCCCCGTTTCCGGGGGGACCCATTTAAGCGCGACACCGGGGGTAGGAACCAGAAAACGGGTAGGAAACAAAAAAACGGGCCCCCGTTTCCGGGGGGACCCATTTAAGCGCGACACCGGGGTTAGGAACCAAAAAACGGGGGTAGGAGCCCAAAAAACGGGCCCCCGTTTTAGGGGGGACCCATTTAAGCGCGACACCGGGGGTAGGAACCAAAAAACGGGGTAGGAACCAAAAAAACGGGCCCCCGTTTCCGGGGGGACCCATTTAACCGCGGCACCGGGGGTAGGAACCAAAAAACGGGGGTAGGAACCAAAAAAACGGGCCCCCGTTTCCGGGGAGACCCATTTAAGCGTGGCACCGGGGGTAGGAACCAAAAAACGGGGGTAGGAACCAAAAAAACGGGCCCCCGTTTCCAGGGGGACCCATTTAAGCGCGACACCGGGAGTACGAAACAAAAAACGGGGGTAGGAACCAAAAAAACGGGCCCCCGTTTCTGGGGGGACCGATTTAAGCGCGACACCGAGGGTAGTAACAAAAAACGGGGGTAGGAACCAAAAAAACGGGCCCCCGTTTCCAGGGGGACCCATTTAAGCGCGACACCGGGGGTAGGAACCAAAAAACGGGGGTAGGAACCAAAAAAACCGGCCCCCGTTTCCAGGGGGACCCATTTAAGCGCGACACCGGGGGTAGGAACCAAAAAATGGGGGTAGGAACCAAAAAAACGGGCCGCCGTTTAAGGGGGACCCATTTAAGCGCGACACCGGGGGTAGGAACCAGAAAACGGGTAGGAAACAAAAAAACGGGCCCCCGTTTCCGGGGGGACCCATTTAAGCGCGACACCGGGGGTAGGAACCGAAAAACGGGGGTAGGAACCAAAAAAACGGGCCCCCGTTTCCGGGGGGACCCATTTAAGCGCGACACCGGGGTTAGGAACCAAAAAACGGGGGTAGGAGCCCAAAAAACAGGCCCCCGTTTCCGGGGGGACCCATTTAAGCGCGACACCGGGGGTAGGAACCAAAAAACGGGGGTAGGAACCAAAAAAACGGGCCCCTGTTTCCAGGGGGACCCATTTAAGCACGACACCGGGGGTAGGAACCAAAAAAGGGGTAAGAACCAAAAAAACGGGCCCCCGTTTCCGGGGGGACCCATTTCAGCGCGACACCGGGGGTAGGAACCAAAAAACGGGGGTAGGAACCAAAAAAACGGGCCCCCGTTTCCGGGGGGACCGATTTAAGCGCGACACCGGGGGTAGGAACCAAAAAACGGGGGTAGGAACCAAAAAAACGGGCCCCTGTTTCCGGGGGGACCCATTTAAGCGCGACACCGGGGGTAGGAACCAAAAAACGGGGGTAGGAACCAAAAAAACGGGCCCCCGTTTCCGGGGGGACCCATTTAAGCGCGACACCGGGGGTAGGAACCAAAAAACGGGGGTAGGAACCCAAAAAACGGGCCCCCGTTTCCGGGGGGACCCATTTAAGCGCGACACCGGGGGTAGGAACCAATAAACGGGGGTAGGAACCCAAAAAACGGGCCCCCGTTTCCGGGGGGACCCATTTAAGCGCGACACCAGGGGTAGGAACCAAAAAACGAGGGTAGGAAGCCAAAAAACGGGCCCCCGTTTCCGGGGGGACCCATTTAAGCACGACAGTGGGGGTAGGAACCAAAAAACGGGGGTAGGAAGCCAAAAAACGGGCCCCCGTTTCCGGGGAGACCCATTTAAGCGCGGCACCGGGGGTAGGAACCAAAAAACGGGTGTAGGAACCAAAAAAACGGGCCCCTGTTTCCAGGGGGACCCATTTAAGCGCGACACCGGGGGTAGGAACCAAAAAACGGGGGTAAGAACCAAAAAAACGGGCCCCCGTTTCCGGGGGACCCATTTAAGCGCGACACCGGGGTTAGGAACCAAAAAACGGGGGTAGGAGCCCAAAAAACGGGCCCCCGTTTCCGGGGGGACCCATTTAAGCGCGACACCGGGGGTAGGAACCAAAAAACGGGGGTAGGAACCAAAAAAACGGGCCCCCGTTTCCGGGGAGACCCATTTAAGCGCGGCACCGGGGGTAGGAACCAAAAAACGGGTGTAGGAACCAAAAAAACGGGCCCCTGTTTCCAGGGGGACCCACTTAAGCGCGACACCGGGGGTAGGAACCAAAAAAGGGGTAGGAACCAAAAAAACGGGCCCCCGTTTCCGGGGGGACCCATTTAAGCGCGACACCGGGGGTAGGAACCAAAAAACGGGGGTAGGAACCAAAAAAACGGGCCCCCGTTTCCGGGGGGACCCATTTAAGCGCGACACCGGGGTTAGGAACCAAAAAACGGGGGTAGGAGCCCAAAAAACGGGCCCCCGTTTCCGGGGGGACCCATTTAAGCGCGACACCGGGGGTAGGAACCAAAAAACGGGGGTAGGAACCAAAAAAACGGGACCCCGTTTCCGGGGGGACCCATTTAAGCGCAGCACCGGGCGTAGGAACCAAAAAACGGAGGTAGGAACCAAAAAAACGGGCCCCTGTTTCCAGGGGGACCCATTTAAGCGCGACACCGGGGGTAGGAACCAAAAAAGGGGTAGGAACCAAAAAAACGGGCCCCCGTTTCCAGGGGGACCGATTTAAGCGCGACACCGGGGGTAGGAACCAAAAAACGAGGGTAGGAACCAAAAAAACGGGCCCCCGTTTCCGGGGGGACCCATTTAAGCGCGACACCGGGGGTAGGAACCAAAAAACGGGGGTAGGAACCAAAAAAACAGGCCCCCGTTTCCGGGGGGACCCATTTAAGCGCGGCACCGGGGGTAGGAACCAAAAAACGGGGGTAGGAACCAAAAAAACGGGCCCCCGTTTCCGGGGGACCCATTTAAGCGCGACACCGGGGTTAGGAACCAAAAAACGGGGGTAGGAGCCCAAAAAACGGGCCCCCGTTTCCGGGGGGACCCATTTAAGCGCGACACCGGGGGTAGGAACCAAAAAACGGGGGTAGGAACCAAAAAAACGGGCCCCCGTTTCCGGGGAGACCCATTTAAGCGCGGCACCGGGGGTAGGAACCAAAAAACGGGTGTAGGAACCAAAAAAACGGGCCCCTGTTTCCAGGGGGACCCATTTAAGCGCGACACCGGGGGTAGGAACCAAAAAAGGGGTAGGAACCAAAAAAACGGGCCCCCGTTTCCGGGGGGACCCATTTAAGCGCGACACCGGGGGTAGGAACCAAAAAACGGGGGTAGGAACCAAAAAAACGGGCCCCCGTTTCCGGGGGGACCCATTTAAGCGCGACACCGGGGTTAGGAACCAAATAACGGGGGTAGGAGCCCAAAAAACGGGCCCCCGTTTCCGGGGGGACCCATTTAAGCGCCACACCGGGGGTAGGAACCAAAAAACGGGGGTAGGAACCAAAAAAACGGGCCCCCGTTTCCGGGGGGACCCATTTAAGCGCGGCACCGGGGGTAGGAACCAAAAAACGGAGGTAGGAACCAAAAAAACGGGCCCCTGTTTCCAGGGGGACCCATTTAAGCGCGACACCGGGGGTAGGAACCAAAAAAGGGGTAGGAACCAAAAAAACGGGCCCCCGTTTCCGGGGGGACCCATTTAAGCGCGACACCGGGGGTAGGAACCAAAAAACGGGGGTAGGAACCAAAAAAACGGGCCCCCGTTTCCGGGGGGAACGATTTAAGCGCGACACCGGGGGTAGGAACCAAAAAACGAGGGTAGGAACCAAAAAAACGGGCCCCCGTTTCCGGGGGGACCCATTTAAGCGCGACACCGGGGGTAGGAACCAAAAAACGGGGGTAGGAACCAAAAAAACAGGCCCCCGTTTCCGGGGGGACCCATTTAAGCGTGACACAGGGGTAGGAACCAAAATACGGGGGTAGGAAGCCAATAAACGGGCCCCCGTTTCCGGGGGGACCCATTTAAGCACGACACTGGGGGTAGGAACCAAAAAACGGGGGTAGGAACCAAAACAACGGGCCCCCGTTTCCGGGGGGACCCATTTAAGCGCGAACCGGGGGTAGGAACCAAAAAACGGGGGTAGGAACCAAAAAAATGGGCCCCCGTTTCCGGGGGGACCCATTTAAGCGCGACACCGGGGGTAGGTACCAAAAAACTGGGCTAGGAACCAAAAAAACGGGCCCCCGTTTCCGGGGGGACCCATTTAAGTGCGACACCGGGGGTAGGAACCAAAAAACGGGGGTAGAAACCAAAAAACCGGCCCCCGTTTCCGGGGGGACCCATTTAAGCGCGACACCGGGGGTAGGAACCAAAAAACGGGGGTAGGAACAAAAAAACGGGTCCCCGTTTCCGGGGGGACCCATTTCAGCGCGGCACCGGGGGTAGGAACCAAAAAACGGGGGTAGGAACCAAAAAAACGGGACCCCGTTTCCGGTGCGACCCATTTAAGCGCGACACCGGGCGTAGGAACCAAAAAACGGGGGTAGGAACCCAAAAAACGGGCCCCCATTTCCGGGGGGACCCATTTAAGCGCGACACCGGGGGTAGGAACCAAAAAACGGGGGTAGGAACCAAAAAAGGGGCCCTCATTTCTGGGGGGACCCATTTAAGCGCGACACCGGGGGTAGGAACCAAAAAACGGGTAGGAACCAAAAAAACCGGCCCCCGTTTCCGGGGGGACCCATTTAAGCGCGACACCGGGGGTAGGAACCAAAAAACGGGGGTAGGAACCCAAAAAACGGGAGCCCCTGTTTCCGGGGGGACCCATTTAAGCGCGACACCGGGGGTAGGAACCAAGAAACGGCGGTAGGAACCAAAAAACGGGCCCCCGTTTCCGGGGGGACCGATTTAAGCGCGACACCGGGGGTAGGAACCAAAAAACGAGGGTAGGAACCAAAAAAACGGGCCCCCGTTTCCGGGGGGACCCATTTAAGCGCGACACCGGGGGTAGGAACCAAAAAACGGGGGTAGGAACCAAAAAAACAGGCCCCTGTTTCCGGGGGGACCCATTTAAGCGTGACACAGGGGTAGGAACCAAAATACGGGGGTAGGAAACCAAAAAACGGGCCCCTGTTTCCGGGGGGACCCATTTAAGCACGACACTGGGGGTAGGAACCAAAAAACGGGGGTAGGAACCAAAAAAACGGGCCCCCGTTCCCGGGGAGACCCATTTAAGCGCGGCACCGGGGGTAGGAACCAAAAAACGGGTGTAGGAACCAAAAAAACGGGCCCCTGTTTCCAGGGGGACCCATTTAAGCGCGACACCGGGGGTAGGAACCAAAAAAGGGGTAGGAACCAAAAAAACGGGCCCCCGTTTCCGGGGGGACCCATTTAAGCGCGACACCGGGGGTAGGAACCAAAAAACGGGGGTAGGAACCAAAAAAACGGGCCCCCGTTTCCGGGGGGACCCATTTAAGCGCGACACCGGGGGTAGGAACCAAAAAACGGGGGTAGGAACCCAAAAAACGGGCCCCCGTTTCCGGGGGGACCCATTTAAGCGCGACACCGGGGGTAGGAACCAATAAACGGGGGTAGGAACCCAAAAAACGGGCCCCCGTTTCCGGGGGGACCCATTTAAGCGCGACACCGGGGGTAGGAACCAAAAAACGGGGGTAGGAACCAAAAAAACGGGCCCCCGTTTCCGTTGGGACCAATTTAAGCGCGACACCGGCGGTAGGAACCAAGAAAACAGGCCCCCGTTTCCGGGGGGACCCATTTAAGCGCGACACCGGGGTTAGGAACCAAATAACGGGGGTAGGAACCAAAAAAACGGGCCCCCGTTTCCGGGGGGACCCATTTAAGCGCGACACCGGGGTTAGGAACCAAAAAACGGGGGTAGGAGCCCAAAAAACAGGCCCCCGTTTCCGGGGGGATCCATTTAAGCGCGACACCGGGGGTAGGAACCAAAAAACGGGGGTAGGAACCAAAAAAAGGGCCCCCGTTTCCGGGGGGACCCATTTAAGCGCGGCACCGGGGGTAGGAACCAAAAAACGGAGGTAGGAACCAAAAAAACGGGCCCCTGTTTCCAGGGGGACCCATTTAAGCGCGACACCGGGGGTAGGAACCAAAAAAGGGGTAGGAACCAAAAAAACGGGCCCCCGTTTCCGGGGGGACCCATTTAAGCGCGACACCGGGGGTAGGAACCAAAAAACGGGGGTAGGAACCAAAAAAACGGGATCCCGTTTCCGGGGGGACCGATTTAAGCGCGACACCGGGGGTAGGAACCAAAAAACGGGGGTAGGAACCAAAAAAACGGGCCCCTGTTTCCGGGGGGACCCATTTAAGCGCGACACCGGGGGTAGGAACCAAAAAACGGCGGTAGGAACCAAAAAAACGGGCCCCCGTTTCCGGGGGGACCCATTTAAGCGCGACACCGGGGGTAGGAACCAAAAAACGGGGGTAGGAACCAAAAAAACGGGCCCCCGTTTCCGGGGGGACCCATTTAAGCGCGACACCGGGGGTAGGAACCAAAAAACGGGGGTAGGAACCCAAAAAACGGGCCCCCGTTTCCGGGGGGACCCATTTAAGCGCGACACCGGGGGTAGGAACCAATAAACGGGGGTAGGAACCCAAAAAACGGGCCCCCGTTTCCGGGGGGACCCATTTAAGCGCGACACCGGGGGTAGGAACCAAAAAACGGGGGTAGGAACCAAAAAAACGGGCCCCCGTTTCCGGGGGACCCATTTAAGCGCGACACCGGGGTTAGGAACCAAAAAACGGGGGTAGGAGCCCAAAAAACGGGCCCCCGTTTCCGGGGGGACCCATTTAAGCGCGACACCGGGGGTAGGAACCAAAAAACGGAGGTAGGAACCAAAAAAACGGGCCCCCGTTTCCGGGGAGACCCATTTAAGCGCGGCACCGGGGGTAGGAACCAAAAAACGGGTGTAGGAACCAAAAAAACGGGCCCCTGTTTCCAGGGGGACCCATTTAAGCGCGACACCGGAGGTAGGAACCAAAAAAGGGGTAGGAACCAAAAAAACGGGCCCCCGTTTCCGGGGGGACCCATTTAAGCGCGACACCGGGGGTAGGAACCAAAAAACGGGGGTAGGAACCAAAAAAACGGGCCCCCGTTTCCGGGGGGACCCATTTAAGCGCGACACCGGGGTTAGGAACAAAAAACGGGGGTAGGAGCCCAAAAAACGGGCCCCCGTTTCCGGGGGGACCCATTTAAGCGCGACACCGGGGGTAGGAACCAAAAAACGGGGGTAGGAACCAAAAAAACGGACCCCCGTTTCCGGGGGGACCCATTTAAGCGCGGCACCGGGGGTAGGAACCAAAAAACGGAGGTAGGAACCAAAAAAACGGGCCCCTGTTTCCAGGGGGACCCATTTAAGCGCGACACCGGGGGTAGGAACCAAAAAAGGGGTAGGAACCAAAAAAACGGGCCCCCGTTTCCGGGGGGACCCATTTAAGCGCGACACCGGGGGTAGGAACCAAAAAACGGGGGTAGGAACCAAAAAAATGGGCCCCCGTTTCCGGGGGGACCGATTTAAGCGCGACACCGGGGGTAGGAACCAAAAAACGAGGGTAGGAACCAAAAAAACGGGCCCCCGTTTCCGGGGGGACCCATTTAAGCGCGACAACGGGGGTAGGAACCAAAAAACGGGGGTAGGAACCAAAAAAACAGGCCCCCGTTTCCGGGGGGACCCATTTAAGCGTGACACAGGGGTAGGAACCAAAATACGGGGGTAGGAAGCCAAAAAACGGGCCCCCGTTTCCGGGGGGACCCATTTAAGCACGCCACTGGGGGTAGGAACCAAAAAACGGGGGTAGGAACCAAAACAACGGGCCCCCGTTTCCGGGGGGACCCATTTAAGCGCGAACCGGGGGTAGGAACCAAAAAACGGGGGTAGGAACCAAAAAAATGGGCCCCCGTTTCCGGGGGGACCCATTTAAGCGCGACACCGGGGGTAGGTACCAAAAAACTGGGCTAGGAACCAAAAAAACGGGCCCCCGTTTCCGGGGGGACCCATTTAAGTGCGACACCGGGGGTAGGAACCAAAAAACGGGGGTAGAAACCAAAAAACCGGCCCCCGTTTCCGGGGGGACCCATTTAAGCGCGACACCGGGGGTAGGAACCAAAAAACGGGGGTAGGAACAAAAAAAGGGTCCCCGTTTCCGGGGGGACCCATTTCAGCACGGCACCGGGGGTAGGAACCAAAAAACGGGGGTAGGAACCAAAAAAACGGTACCCCGTTTCCGGTGCGACCCATTTAAGCGCGACACCGGGCGTAGGAACCAAAAAACGGGGGTAGGAACCCAAAAAACGGGCCCCCGTTTCCGGGGGGACCCATTTAAGCGCGACACCGGGGGGGTAGGAACCAAAAAACGGGGGTAGGAACCAAAAAAGGGGCCCTCATTTCTGGGGGGACCCATTTAAGCGTGACACCGGGGGTAGGAACCAAAAAACGGGTAGGAACCAAAAAAACGGGCCCCCGTTTCCGGGGGGACCCATTTAAGCGCGACACCGGGGGTAGGAACCAAAAAACGGGGGTAGGAACCCAAAAAACGGGCCCCTGTTTCCGGGGGGACCCATTTAAGCGCGACACCGGGGGTAGGAACCAAGAAACGGCGGTAGGAACCAAAAAACGGGCCCCCGTTTCCGGGGGGACCGATTTAAGCGCGACACCGGGGGTAGGAACCAAAAAACGAGGGTAGGAACCAAAAAAACGGGCCCCCGTTTCCGGGGGGACCCATTTAAGCGCGACACCGGGGGTAGGAACCAAAAAACGGGGGTAGGAACCAAAAAAACAGGCCCCTGTTTCCGGGGGGACCCATTTAAGCGTGACACAGGGGTAGGAACCAAAATACGGGGGTAGGAAACCAAAAAACGGGCCCCTGTTTCCGGGGGGACCCATTTAAGCACGACACTGGGGGTAGGAACCAAAAAACGGGGGTAGGAACCAAAAAAACGGGCCCCCGTTCCCGGGGAGACCCATTTAAGCGCGGCACCGGGGGTAGGAACCAAAAAACGGGTGTAGGAACCAAAAAAACGGGCCCCTGTTTCCAGGGGGACCCATTTAAGCGCGACACCGGGGGTAGGAACCAAAAAAGGGGTAGGAACCAAAAAAACGGGCCCCCGTTTCCGGGGGGACCCATTTAAGCGCGACACCGGGGGTAGGAACCAAAAAACGGGGGTAGGAACCAAAAAAACGGGCCCCCGTTTCCGGGGGGACCCATTTAAGCGCGACACCGGGGGTAGGAACCAAAAAACGGGGGTAGGAACCCAAAAAACGGGCCCCCGTTTCCGGGGGGACCCATTTAAGCGCGACACCGGGGGTAGGAACCAATAAACGGGGGTAGGAACCCAAAAAACGGGCCCCCGTTTCCGGGGGGACCCATTTAAGCGCGACACCGGGGGTAGGAACCAAAAAACGGGGGTAGGAACCAAAAAAACGGGCCCCCGTTTCCGGGGGACCCATTTAAGCGCGACACCGGGGTTAGGAACCAAAAAACGGGGGTAGGAGCCCAAAAAACGGGCCCCCGTTTCCGGGGGGACCCATTTAAGCGCGACACCGGGGGTAGGAACCAAAAAACGGGGGTAGGAACCAAAAAAACGGGCCCCCGTTTCCGGGGAGACCCATTTAAGCGCGGCACCGGGGGTAGGAACCAAAGAACGGGTGTAGGAACCAAAAAAACGGGCCCCTGTTTCCAGGGGGACCCATTTAAGCGCGACATCGGGGGTAGGAACCAAAAAAGGGGTAGGAACCAAAAAAACGGGCCCCCGTTTCCGGGGGGACCCATTTAAGCGCGACACCGGGGGTAGGAACCAAAAAACGGGGGTAGGAACCAAAAAAACGGGCCCCCGTTTCCGGGGGGACCCATTTAAGCGCGACACCAGGGTTAGGAACCAAAAAACGGGGGTAGGAGCCCAAAAAACGGGCCCCCGTTTCCGGGGGGACCCATTTAAGCGCGACACCGGGGGTAGGAACCAAAAAACGGGGGTAGGAACCAAAAAAACGGGCCCCCGTTTCCGGGGAGACCCATTTAAGCGCGACACCGGGGGTAGGAACCAAAAAAGGGGTAGGAACCAAAAAAACGGGCCCCCGTTTCCGGGGGGACCCATTTAAGCGCGACACCGGGGGTAGGAACCAAAAAACGGGGGTAGGAACCAAAAAAACGGGCCCCCGTTTCCGGGGGGACCCATTTAAGCGCGACACCGGGGTTAGGAACCAAAAAACGGGGGTAGGAGCCCAAAAAACGGGCCCCCGTTTCCGGGGGGACCCATTTAATTGCGACACCGGGGGTAGGAACCAAAAAACGGGGGTAGGAACCAAAAAAACGGGCCCCCGTTTCCGGGGGGACCCATTTAAGCGCGGCACCGGGGGTAGGAACCAAAAAACGGAGGTAGGAACCAAAAAAACGGGCCCCTGTTTCCAGGGGGACCCATTTAAGCGCGACACCGGGGGTAGGAACCAAAAAAGGGGTAGGAACCAAAAAAACGGGCCCCCGTTTCCGGGGGGAACCATTTAAGCGCGACACCGGGGGTAGGAACCAAAAAACGGGGGTAGGAACCATTAAAACGGGCCCCCGTTTCCGGGGGGACCGATTTAAGCGCGACACCGGGGGTAGGAACCAAAAAACGAGGGTAGGAACCAAAAAAACGGGCCCCCGTTTCCGGGGGGACCCATTTAAGCGCGACACTGGGGGTAGGAACCAAAAAACGGGGGTAGGAACCAAAAAAACAGGCCCCCGTTTCCGGGGGGACCCATTTAAGCGTGACACAGGGGTAGGAACCAAAATACGGGGGTAGGAAGCCAAAAAACGGGCCCCCGTTTCCGGGGGGACCCATTTAAGCACGACACTGGGGGTAGGAACCAAAAAACGGGGGTAGGAACCAAAACAACGGGCCCCCGTTTCCGGGGGGACCCATTTAAGCGCGAACCGGGGGTAGGAACAAAAAAACGGGGGTAGGAACCAAAAAAATGGGCCCCCGTTTCCGGGGGGACCCATTTAAGCGCGACACCGGGGGTAGGTACCAAAAAACTGGGCTAGGAACCAAAAAAACGGGCCCCCGTTTCCGGGGGGACCCATTTAAGTGCGACACCGGGGGTAGGAACCAAAAAAACGGGGGTAGAAACCAAAAAACCGGCCCCCGTTTCCGGGGGGACCCATTTAAGCGTGACACCGGGGGTAGGAACCAAAAAACGGGGGTAGGAACAAAAAAACGGGTCCCCGTTTCCGGGGGGACCCATTTCAGCACGGCACCGGGGGTAGGAACCAAAAAACGGGGGTAGGAACCAAAAAAACGGGACCCCGTTTCCGGTGCGACCCATTTAAGCGCGACACCGGGCGTAGGAACCAAAAAACGGGGGTAGGAACCCAAAAAACGGGCCCCCGTTTCCGGGGGGACCCATTTAAGCGCGACACCGGGGGGTAGGAACCAAAAAACGGGGGTAGGAACCAAAAAAGGGGCCCTCATTTCTGGGGGGACCCATTTAAGCGCGACACCGGGGGTAGGAACCAAAAAACGGGTAGGAACCAAAAAAACGGGCCCCCGTTTCCGGGGGGACCCATTTAAGCGCGACACCGGGGGTAGGAACCAAAAAACGGGGGTAGGAACCAAAAAAACGGGCCCCTGTTTCCGGGGGGACCCATTTAAGCGCGACACCGGGGGTAGGAACCAAGAAACGGCGTTAGGAACCAAAAAACGGGCCCCCGTTTCCGGGGGGACCGATTTAAGCGCGACACCGGGGGTAGGAACCAAAAAACGAGGGTGGGAACCAAAAAAACGGGCCCCCGTTTCCGGGGGGACCCATTTAAGCGCGACACCGGGGGTAGGAACCAAAAAACGGGGGTAGGAACCAAAAAAACAGGCCCCTGTTTCCGGGGGGACCCATTTAAGCGTGACACAGGGGTAGGAACCAAAATACGGGGGTAGGAAGCCAAAAAACGGGTCCCTGTTTCCGGGGGGACCCATTTAAGCACGACACTGGGGGTAGGAACCAAAAAACGGGGGTAGGAACCAAAAAAACGGGCCCCCGTTCCCGGGGAGACCCATTTAAGCGCGGCACCGGGGGTAGGAACCAAAAAACGGGTGTAGGAACCAAAAAAACGGGCCCCTGTTTCCAGGGGGACCCATTTAAGCGCGACACCGGGGGTAGGAACCAAAAAAGGGGTAGGAACCAAAAAAACGGGCCCCCGTTTCCGGGGGGACCCATTTAAGCGCGACACCGGGGGTAGGAACCAAAAAACGGGGGTAGGAACCAAAAAAACGGGCCCCCGTTTCCGGGGGGACCCATTTAAGCGCGACACCGGGGGTAGGAACCAAAAAACGGGGGTAGGAACCCAAAAAACGGGCCCCCGTTTCCGGGGGGACCCATTTAAGCGCGACACCGGGGGTAGGAACCAATAAACGGGGGTAGGAACCCAAAAAACGGGCCCCCGTTTCCGGGGGGACCCATTTAAGCGCGACACCGGGGGTAGGAACCAAAAAACGGGGGTAGGAACAAAAAAAACGGGCCCCCGTTTCCGGGGGACCCATTTAAGCGCGACACCGGGGTTAGGAACCAAAAAACGGGGGTAGGAGCCCAAAAAACGGGCCCCCGTTTCCGGGGGGACCCATTTAAGCGCGACACCGGGGGTAGGAACCAAAAAACGGGGGTAGGAACCAAAAAAACGGGCCCCCGTTTCCGGGGAGACCCATTTAAGCGCGGCACCGGGGGTAGGAACCAAAAAACGGGTGTAGGAACCAAAAAAACGGGCCCCTGTTTCCAGGAGGACCCATTTAAGCGCGACACCGGGGGTAGGAACCAAAAAAGGGGTAGGAACCAAAAAAACGGGCCCCCGTTTCCGGGGGGACCCATTTAAGCGCGACACCGGGGGTAGGAACCAAAAAACGGGGGTAGGAACCAAAAAAACGGGCCCCCGTTTCCGGGGGGACCCATTTAAGCGCGACACCAGGGTTAGGAACCAAAAAACGGGGGTAGGAGCCCAAAAAACGGGCCCCCGTTTCCGGGGGGACCCATTTAAGCGCGACACCGGGGGTAGGAACCAAAAAACGGGGGTAGGAACCAAAAAAACGGGCCCCCGTTTCCGGGGAGACCCATTTAAGCGCGGCACCGGGGGTAGGAACCAAAAAACGGAGGTAGGAACCAAAAAAACGGGCCCCTGTTTCCAGGGGGACCCATTTAAGCGCGGCACCGGGGGTAGGAACCAAAAAAGGGGTAGGAACCAAAAAAACGGGCCCCCGTTTCCGGGGGGACCCATTTAAGCGCGAACCGGAGGTAGGAACCAAAAAACGGGGGTAGGAACCAAAAAAATGGGCCCCCGTTTCCGGGGGGACCCATTTAAGCGCGACACCGGGGGTAGGAACCAAAAAACTGGGCTAGGAACCAAAAAAACGGGCCCCCGTTTCTGGGGGGACCCATTTAAGTGCGACACCGGGGTAGGAACCAAAAAATGGGGGTAGAAACCAAAAAACCGGCCCCCGTTTCCGGGGGGACCCATTTAAGCGCGACACCGGGGGTAGGAACCAAAAAACGGGGGTAGGAACAAAAAAACGGGTCCCCGTTTCCGGGGGGACCCATTTCAGCGCGGCACCGGGGGTAGGAACCAAAAAACGGGGGTAGGAACCAAAAAAACGGGACCCCGTTTCCGGTGCGACCCATTTAAGCGCGACACCGGGCGTAGGAACCAAAAAACGGGGGTAGGAACCCAAAAAACGGGCCCCCGTTTCCGGGGGGACCCATTTAGGCGCGACACCGGGGGTAGGAACCAAAAAACGGGGGTAGGAACCAAAAAAGGGGCCCTCATTTCTGGGGGGACCCATTTAAGCGCGACACCGGGGGTAGGAACCAAAAAACGGGTAGGAACCAAAAAAACGGGCCCCCGTTTCCGGGGGGACCCATTTAAGCGCGACACCGGGGGTAGAAACCAAAAAACGGGGGTAGGAACCCAAAAAACGGGCCCCTGTTTCCGGGGGGACCCATTTAAGCGCGACACCAGGGGTAGGAACCAAAAAACGGGGGTAGGAACCAAAAAAACGGGCCCCCGTTTCCGGGGGGACTCATTTAAGCGCGACACCAGGGGTAGGAACCAAAAAACGGGGGTAGGAACCAAAAAAAACGGGCCCCCGTTTCCGGGGGGACCCATTTAAGCGCGACACCGGGGGTAGGAACCAAAAAACGGGGGTAGGAACCCAAAAAACGGGCCCCTGTTTCCGGGGGGACCCATTTAAGCGCGACACCGGGGGTAGGACCAAAAAACGGGGGTAGGAACCAAAAAAACTGGCCCCCGTTTCCGGGGGGACTCATTTAAGCGCGACACCGGGGGTAGGAACCAAAAAAAAGGGGGTAGGAACCAAAAAAACAGGCCCCCGTTTCCGGGGGGACCCATTTCAGCGCGACACCGGGGGTAGGAACCGAAAAACGGGGGTAGGAACCAAAAAAACAGGCCCCCGTTTCCGGGGAGACCCATTTCAGCGCGACACCGGGGGTAGGAACCGAAAAACGGGGGTAGGAACCAAAAAAACAAGCCCCCGTTTCCTGGGGGACCCATTTAAGAGCGACACCGGGGGTAGGAACCAAAAAACGGGGGTAGGAACCAAAAAAACAGGCCCCCGTTTCCGGGTTGACCCATTTAAGCGCGACACAGGGGGTAGGAACCAAAAAACGGGGGTAGGAGCCAAAAAAACAGGCCCCCGTTTCCGGGTTGACCCATTTAAGCGCGACACAGGGGGTAGGAACCAAAAAACGGGGGTAGGAGCCAAAAAAACAGGCCCCCGTTTCGGGGGGACCCATTTAAGCGCGACACCGGGGGTAGGAACCAAAAAACGGGGGTAGGAACCCAAAAAACGGGCCCCCGTTACCGGGGGGACCCATTTAAGCGCGAATCCAGGGGTAGGAACCAAAAAACGGGGGTAGGAACCAAAAAAACGGGCCCCCGTTTCCGGGGGGACCCATTTAAGCGCCACACCGGGGGTAGGAACCAAAAAACGGGGGTAGGAACCCAAAAAACGGGCCCCCGTTTCCGGGGGGACCCATTTAAGCGCGAATCCGGGGTTAGGAACCAAAAAACGGGGGTAGGAACCAAAAAAACGGGCCCCCGTTTCCGGGGGGACCCATTTGAGCGCCACACCGGGGGTAGGAACCAAAAAACGGGGGTAGGAACCCAAAAAACTGGCCCCCATTTCCGGGGGGACCCATTTAAGCGCGACACCGGGGGTAGGAACCAAAAAACGGGGGTAGGAACCAAAAAAACGGGCCCCCGTTTCCGGGGGGACCCATTTAAGCGCGACACCGGGGGTAGGAACCAAAAAACGGGGGTAGGAACCAAAAAAACGGGCCCCCGTTTCCGGGGGGACCCATTTAAGCGCGAATCCGGGGTTAGGAACCAAAAAACGGGGGTAGGAACCAAAAAAACGGGCCCCCGTTTCCGGGGGGACCCATTTGAGCGCCACACCGGGGGTAGGAACCAAAAAACGGGGGTAGGAACCAAAAAAACAGGCCCCCGTTTCCGGGGGGACCCATTTAAGCGAGACACTGGGGGTAGGAACAATTAAACGGGGGTAGGAACCAAAAAAACGGGCCCCTGTTTCCGGGGGGACCCATTTAAGCGCGACACCGGGGTAGGAACCAAAAAACGGGGGTAGGCACCAAAAAAACGGGCCCCCGTTTCCAGGGGGACTCATATAAGCGCGACACCGGGGGTAGGACCAAAATACGGGGGTAGGAACCAAAAAAACGGGCCCCCGTTTCCAGGAGGACCCATTTAAGCGCGACACCGGGGTAGGAACCAAAAAACGGGGGTAGGAACCCAAAAAACGGGCCCCCGTTTCCGGGGGCACCCATTTAAGCGCGACACCGGGGGTAGGAACCAAAAAACGGGGGTAGGAAAAAAAAAACGGTTCCCCGTTTCCTGGGGGACCCATTTAAGCGCGACACCGGGGTAGGAACCAAAAAACGGGGGTAGGAACCCAAAAAACGGGCCCCCGTTTCCGGGGGGACTCATTTAAGCGCGACACCGGGGGTAGGAACCAAAAAACGGGGGTAGAAACCCAAAAAACGGGCCCCTGTTTCCGGGGGGACCCATTTAAGCGCGAAACCGGGGGTAGGAACCAAAAAACGGGGGTAGGAACCAAAAAAACGGGCCCCCGTTTCCGGGTGGACTCATTTAAGCGCGACACTGGGCGTAGGAACCAAAAAACGGGGGTAGCAACCCAAAAAACGGGCCCCCGTTTCCGGGGGGACCCATTTAAGCGCGACACCGGGGGTAGGAACCAAAAAACGGGGGTAGGAACCAAAAAAACAGGCCCCCGTTTCCGGGGGGACCCATTTAAGCGCGACACCGGGGGTAGGAACCAAAAAACGGGTATAGGAACCCAAAAAACGGGCCCCCGTTTCCGGGGGGACCCATTTAAGCGCGAATCCGGGGGTAGGAACCAAAAAACGGGGGTAGGAACAAAAAAAACGGGTCCCCGTTTCCGGGGGGACCCATTTCAGCGCGGCACCGGGGGTAGGAACCAAAAAACGGGGGTAGGAACCAAAAAAACGGGACCCCGTTTCCGGTGCGACCCATTTAAGCGCGACACCGGGCGTAGGAACCAAAAAACGGGGGTAGGAACCCAAAAAACGGGCCCCCGTTTCCGGGGGGACCGATTTAGGCGCGACACCGGGGGTAGGAACCAAAAAACGGGGGTAGGAACCAAAAAAGGGGCCCTCATTTCTGGGGGGACCCATTTAAGCGCGACACCGGGGGTAGGAACCAAAAAACGGGTAGGAAGCAAAAAAACGGGCCCCCGTTTCCGGGGGGACCCATTTAAGCGCGACACCGGGGGTAGGAACCAAAAAACGGGGGTAGGAACCCAAAAAACGGGCCCCTGTTTCCGGGGGGACCCATTTAAGCGCGACACCAGGGGTAGGAACCAAAAAACGGGGGTAGGAACCAAAAAAACGGGCCCCCGTTTCCGGGGGGACTCATTTAAGCGCGACACCGGGGGTAGGAACCAAAAAAAAGGGGGTAGGAACCAAAAAAACAGGCCCCCGTTTCCGGGGGGACCCATATCAGCGCGACACCTGGGGTAGGAACCAAAAAACGGGGGTAGGAACCAAAAAAACGGGCCCCCGTTTCCGGGGGGACCCATTTAAGCGCGACACCGGGGGTAGGAACCAAAAAAAAGGGGGTAGGAACCAAAAAAACAGGCCCATGTTTCCGGGGGGACCCATTTAAGCGCGACACCGGGGGTAGGAACCAAAAAACGGGGGTAGGAACCAAAAAAACGGGCCCCCGTTTCCGGGGGGACCCATTTAAGCGCGACACCGGGGGTAGGAACCAAAAAACGGGGGTAGGAACCCAAAAAACGGGCCCCTGTTTCCGGGGGGACCCATTTAAGCGCGACACCGGGGGTAGGACCAAAAAACGGGGGTAGGAACCAAAAAAACGGGCCCCCGTTTCCGGGGGGACTCATTTAAGCGCGACACCGGGGGTAGGAACCAAAAAAAAGGGGGTAGGAACCAAAAAAACAGGCCCCCGTTTCCGGGGGGACCCATTTCAGCGCGACACCGGGGGTAGGAACCGAAAAACGGGGGTAGGAACCAAAAAAACAGGCCCCCGTTTCCGGGGGGACCCATTTCAGCGCGACACCGGGGGTAGGAACCGAAAAACGGGGGTAGGAACCAAAAAAACAAGCCCCCGTTTCCTGGGGGACCCATTTAAGAGCGACACCGGGGGTAGGAACCAAAAAACGGGGGTAGGAACCAAAAAAACAGGCCCCCGTTTCCGGGTTGACCCATTTAAGCGCGACACAGGGGGTAGGAACCAAAAAACGGGGGTAGGAGCCAAAAAAACAGGCCCCCGTTTCCGGGTTGACCCATTTAAGCGCGACACAGGGGGTAGGAACCAAAAAACGGGGGTAGGAGCCAAAAAAACAGGCCCCCGTTTCCGGGGGGACCCATTTAAGCGCGACACCGGGGGTAGGAACCAAAAAACGGGGGTAGGAACCCAAAAAACGGGCCCCCGTTACCGGGGGGAGCCATTTAAGCGCGAATCCAGGGGTAGGAACCAAAAAACGGGGGTAGGAACCAAAAAAAACGGGCCCCCGTTTCCGGGGGGACCCATTTAAGCGCCACACCGGGGGTAGGAACCAAAAAACGGGGGTAGGAACCCAAAAAACGGGCCCCCGTTTCCGGGGGGACCCATTTAAGCGCGAATCCGGGGTTAGGAACCAAAAAACGGGGGTAGGAACCAAAAAAACGGGCCCCCGTTTCCGGGGGGACCCATTTGAGCGCCACACCGGGGGTAGGAACCAAAAAACGGGGGTAGGAACCCAAAAAACTGGCCCCCATTTCCGGGAGGACCCATTTAAGCGCGACACCGGGGGTAGGAACCAAAAAACGGGGGTAGGAACCAAAAAAACGGGCCCCCGTTTCCGGGGGGACCCATTTAAGCGCGACACCGGGGGTAGGAACCAAAAAACGGGGGTAGGAACCCAAAAAACGGGCCCCTGTTTCTGGGGGGACCCATTTAAGCGCGACACCAGGGGTAGGAACCAAAAAACGGGGGTAGGAACCAAAAAAACGGGCCCCCGTTTCCGGGGGGACTCATTTAAGCGCGACACCGGGGGTAGGAACCAAAAAAAAGGGGGTAGGAACCAAAAAAACAGGCCCCCGTTTCCGGGGGAACCCATATCAGCGAGACACCGGGGGTAGGAACCGAAAAACGGGGGTAGGAACCAAAAAAACGAGCCCCCGTTTCCTGGGGGACCCATTTAAGAGCGACACTGGGCGTAGGAACCAAAAAACGGGGGTAGGAACCAAAAAACGGGCCCCCGTTTCCGGGGGGACCCATTTAAGCGCGACACCGGGGGTAGGAACCAAAAAACGGGGGTAGGAACCAAAAAAACGGGCCCCCGTTTCCGGGGGGACCCATTTAAGCGCGACACCGGGGGTAGGAACCAAAAAACGGGGGTAGGAACCAAAAAAACGGGCCCCCGTTTCCGGGGGGACCCATTTAAGCGCGACACCGGGGGGTAGGAACCAAAAAACGGGGGTAGGAACCAAAAAAACAGGCCCCCGTTTCCGGGGGGACCCATTTAAGCGAGACACTGGGGGTAGGAACCATTAAACGGGGGTAGGAACCAAAAAAACGGGCCCCTGTTTCCGGTGGGACCCATTTAAGCGCGACACCGGGGTAGGAACCAAAAAACGGGGGTAGGCACCAAAAAAACGGGCCCCCGTTTCCAGGGGGACTCATATAAGCGCGACACCGGGGGTAGGACCAAAAAACGGGGGTAGGAACCAAAAAAACGGGCCCCCGTTTCCAGGAGGACCCATTTAAGCGCGACACCGGGGTAGGAACCAAAAAACGGGGGTAGGAACCCAAAAAACGGGCCCCCGTTTCCGGGGGCACCCATTTAAGCGCGACACCGGGGGTAGGAACCAAAAAACGGGGGTAGGAACCAAAAAAACGGTTCCCCGTTTCCTGGGGGACCCATTTAAGCGCGACACCGGGGTAGGAACCAAAAAACGGGGGTAGAAACCCAAAAACCGGGCCCCTGTTTCCGGGGGGACCCATTTAAGCGCGAAACCGGGGGTAGGAACCAAAAAACGGGGGTAGGAACCAAAAAAACGGGCCCCCGTTTCCGGGTGGACTCATTTAAGCGCGACACTGGGCGTAGGAACCAAAAACGGGGGTAGCAACCCAAAAAACGGGCCCCCGTTTCCGGGGGGACCCATTTAAGCGCGACACCGGGGGTAGGAACCAAAAAACGGGGGTAGGAACCAAAAAAACAGGCCCCCGTTTCCGGGGGGACCCATTTAAGCGCGACACCGGGGGTAGGAACCAAAAAACGGGTATAGGAACCCAAAAAACGGGCCCCCGTTTCCGGGGGGACCCATTTAAGCGCGAATCCGGGGGTAGGAACCAAAAAACGGGGGTAGGAACCAAAAAAACGGGCCCCAGTTTCCGGGGGGACCCATTTAAGCGCCACACCGGGGGTAGGAACCAAAAAACGGGGGTAGGAACCCAAAAAACGGGCCCCCGTTTCCAGGGGGACCCATTTAAGCGCGAATCCGGGGTTAGGAACCAAAAAACGGGGGTAGGAACCAAAAAAACGGGCCCCCGTTTCCGGGGGGACCCATTTGAGCGCCACACCGGGGGTAGGAACCCAAAAACAAGGGGTATGAACCCAAAAAACTGGCCCCCGTTTCTGGGGGGACCCATTTAAGCGCGACACCGGGGGTAGGAACCAAAAAAACGGGGGTAGGAACCAAAAAAACGGGCCCTCGTTTCCGGGGGGACCCATTTAAGCGCGACACCGGGGGTAGGAACCAAAAAACGGGGGTAGGAACCCAAAAAATGGGCCCCTATTTCCGGGGGGACCCATTTAAGCGCGACACCAGGGGTAGGAACCAAAAAACGGGGGTAGGAACCAAAAAAACGGGCCCCCGTTTCCGGGGGGACTCATTTAAGCGCGACACCGGGGGTAGGAACCAAAAAAAAGGGGGTAGGAACCAAAAAAACAGGCCCCCGTTTCCGGGGGGACCCATATCAGCGAGACACCGGGGGTAGGAACCGAAAAACGGGGGTAGGAACCAAAAAAACGAGCCCCCGTTTCCTGGGGGACCCATTTAAGAGCGACACTGGGCGTAGGAACCAAAAAACGGGGGTAGGAACCAAAAAATGGGCCCCCGTTTCCGGGGGGACCCATTTAAGCGCGACACCGGGGGTAGGAACCAAAAAACGGGGGTAGGAACCAAAAAAACGGGCCCCCGTTTCCGGGGGGACCCATTTAAGCGCGACACCGGGGGTAGGAACCAAAAAACGGGGGTAGGAACCAAAAAAACGGGCCCCCGTTTCCGGGGGGACCCATTTAAGCGCGACACCGGGGGTAGGAACCAAAAAACGGGGGTAGGAACCAAAAAAACAGGCCCCCGTTTCCGGGGGGACCCATTTAAGCGAGACACTGGGGGTACGAACCATTAAACGGGGGTAGGAACCAAAAAAACGGGCCCCTGTTTCCGGGGGGACCCATTTAAGCGCGACACCGGGGTAGGAACCAAAAAACGGGGGTAGGCACCCAAAAAACGGGCCCCCGTTTCCGGGGGGACCCATTTAAGCGCGACACCGGGGGTAGGAACCAAAAAACGGGGGTTGGAACCCAAAAAACGGGCCCCCGTTTCTGGGGGGACCCATTTAAGCGCGGCACCGGGGGTAGGAACCAAAAAACGGGGGTAGGAACCCAAAAAAACGGGCCCCCGTTTCCGGGGGGACCCATTTAAGCGCGACACCGGGGGTAGGAACCAAAAAACGGGGGTAGGAACGAAAAAAACGGGCCCCCGTTTCCGGGGGGACCCATTTAAGCATGACACCGGGGGTAGGAACCAAAAAATGGGGGTAGGAACCCAAAAAACGGGCCCCTGTTTCTGGGGGGACACATTTAAGCGCGACACCAGGGGTAGGAACCAAAAAACGGGGGTAGGAACCGAAAAAACGGGCCCCCGTTTCTGGGGGTACTCATTTAAGCGCGACACCGGGGGTAGGAACCAAAAAAAAGGGGGTAGGAACCAAAAAAACAGGCCCCCGTTTCCGGGGGGACCCATATCAGCGAGACACCGGGGGTAGGAACCGAAAAAAACGAGCCCCCGTTTCCTGGGGGACCCATTTAAGAGCGACACTGGGCGTAGGAACCAAAAAACGGGGGTAGGAACCCAAAAAACGGGCCCCCGTTTCTGGGGGGACCCATTTAAGCGCGACACCGGGGGTAGGAACCAAAAAACGGGGGTAGGAACCAAAAAAACGGGCCCCCGTTTCCGGGTGGACTCATTTAAGCGCGACACTGGGCGTAGGAACCAAAAACGGGGGTAGCAACCCAAAAAACGGGCCCCCGTTTCCGGGGGGACCCATTTAAGCGCGACACCGGGGGTAGGAACCAAAAAACGGGGGTAGGAACCAAAAAAACAGGCCCCCGTTTCCGGGGGGACCCATTTAAGCGCGACACCGGGGGTAGGAACCAAAAAACGGGTATAGGAACCCAAAAAACGGGCCCCCGTTTCCGGGGGGACCCATTTAAGCGCGAATCCGGGGGTAGGAACCAAAAAACGGGGGTAGGAACCAAAAAAACGGGCCCCAGTTTCCGGGGGGACCCATTTAAGCGCCACACCGGGGGTAGGAACCAAAAAACGGGGGTAGGAACCCAAAAAACGGGCCCCCGTTTCCGGGGGGACCCATTTAAGCGCGAATCCGGGGTTAGGAACCAAAAAACGGGGGTAGGAACCAAAAAAACGGGCCCCCGTTTCCGGGGGGACCCATTTGAGCGCCACACCGGGGGTAGGAACCCAAAAACAAGGGGTATGAACCCAAAAAACTGGCCCCCGTTTCTGGGGGGACCCATTTAAGCGCGACACCGGGGGTAGGAACCAAAAAACGGGGGTAGGAACCAAAAAAACGGGCCCCCGTTTCAAGGGGGACTCATTTAAGCGCGACACCGGGGGTAGGAACCAAAAAAAAGGGGGTAGGAACCAAAAAAACAGGCCCCCGTTTCCGGGGGGACCCATATCAGCGAGACACCGGGGGTAGGAACCGAAAAACGGGGGTAGGAACCAAAAAAACGAGCCCCCGTTTCCTGGGGGACCCATTTAAGAGCGACACTGGGCGTAGGAACCAAAAAACGGGGGTAGGAACCAAAAAATGGGCCCCCGTTTCCGGGGGGACCCATTTAAGCGCGACACCGGGGGTAGGAACCAAAAAACGGGGGTAGGAACCAAAAAAACGGGCCCCCGTTTCCGGGGGGACCCATTTAAGCGCGACACCGGGGGTAGGAACCAAAAAACGGGGGTAGGAACCAAAAAAACGGGCCCCCGTTTCCGGGGGGACCCATTTAAGCGCGACACCGGGGGTAGGAACCAAAAAACGGGGGTAGGAACCAAAAAAACAGGCCCCCGTTTCCGGGGGGACCCATTTAAGCGAGACACTGGGGGTACGAACCATTAAACGGGGGTAGGAACCAAAAAAACGGGCCCCTGTTTCCGGGGGGACCCATTTAAGCGCGACACCGGGGTAGGAACCAAAAAACGGGGGTAGGCACCCAAAAAACGGGCCCCCGTTTCCGGGGGGACCCATTTAAGCGCGACACCGGGGGTAGGAACCAAAAAACGGGGGTTGGAACCCAAAAAACGGGCCCCCGTTTCTGGGGGGACCCATTTAAGCGCGGCACCGGGGGTAGGAACCAAAAAACGGGGGTAGGAACCCAAAAAAACGGGCCCCCGTTTCCGGGGGGACCCATTTAAGCGCGACACCGGGGGTAGGAACCAAAAAACGGGGGTAGGAACGAAAAAAACGGGCCCCCGTTTCCGGGGGGACCCATTTAAGCATGACACCGGGGGTAGGAACCAAAAAATGGGGGTAGGAACCCAAAAAACGGGCCCCTGTTTCTGGGGGGACACATTTAAGCGCGACACCAGGGGTAGGAACCAAAAAACGGGGGTAGGAACCGAAAAAACGGGCCCCCGTTTCTGGGGGTACTCATTTAAGCGCGACACCGGGGGTAGGAACCAAAAAAAAGGGGGTAGGAACCAAAAAAACAGGCCCCCGTTTCCGGGGGGACCCATATCAGCGAGACACCGGGGGTAGGAACCGAAAAAACGAGCCCCCGTTTCCTGGGGGACCCATTTAAGAGCGACACTGGGCGTAGGAACCAAAAAACGGGGGTAGGAACCCAAAAAACGGGCCCCCGTTTCTGGGGGGACCCATTTAAGCGCGACACCGGGGGTAGGAACCAAAAAACGGGGGTAGGAACCAAAAAAACGGGCCCCCGTTTCCGGGTGGACTCATTTAAGCGCGACACTGGGCGTAGGAACCAAAAACGGGGGTAGCAACCCAAAAAACGGGCCCCCGTTTCCGGGGGGACCCATTTAAGCGCGACACCGGGGGTAGGAACCAAAAAACGGGGGTAGGAACCAAAAAAACAGGCCCCCGTTTCCGGGGGGACCCATTTAAGCGCGACACCGGGGGTAGGAACCAAAAAACGGGTATAGGAACCCAAAAAACGGGCCCCCGTTTCCGGGGGGACCCATTTAAGCGCGAATCCGGGGGTAGGAACCAAAAAACGGGGGTAGGAACCAAAAAAACGGGCCCCAGTTTCCGGGGGGACCCATTTAAGCGCCACACCGGGGGTAGGAACCAAAAAACGGGGGTAGGAACCCAAAAAACGGGCCCCCGTTTCCGGGGGGACCCATTTAAGCGCGAATCCGGGGTTAGGAACCAAAAAACGGGGGTAGGAACCAAAAAAACGGGCCCCCGTTTCCGGGGGGACCCATTTGAGCGCCACACCGGGGGTAGGAACCCAAAAACAAGGGGTATGAACCCAAAAAACTGGCCCCCGTTTCTGGGGGGACCCATTTAAGCGCGACACCGGGGGTAGGAACCAAAAAACGGGGGTAGGAACCAAAAAAACGGGCCCCCGTTTCCGGGGGGACCCATTTAAGCGCGACATCGGGGGTAGGAACCAAAAAACGGGGGTAGGAACCCAAAAAATGGGCCCCTATTTCCGGGGGGACCCATTTAAGCGCGACACCAGGGGTAGGAACCAAAAAACGGGGGTAGGAACCAAAAAAACGGGCCCCCGTTTCCGGGGGGACTCATTTAAGCGCGACACCGGGGGTAGGAACCAAAAAAAGGGGGTAGGAACCAAAAAAACAGGCCCCCGTTTCCGGGGGGACCCATATCAGCGAGACACCGGGGGTAGGAACCGAAAAACGGGGGTAGGAACCAAAAAAACGAGCCCCCGTTTCCTGGGGGACCCATTTAAGAGCGACACTGGGCGTAGGAACCAAAAAACGGGGGTAGGAACCAAAAAACGGGCCCCCGTTTCCGGGGGGACCCATTTAAGCGCGACACCGGGGGTAGGAACCAAAAAACGGGGGTAGGAACCAAAAAAACGGGCCCCCGTTTCCGGGGGGACCCATTTAAGCGCGACACCGGGGGTAGGAACCAAAAAACGGGGGTAGGAACCAAAAAAACGGGCCCCCGTTTCCGGGGGGACCCATTTAAGCGCGACACCGGGGGTAGGAACCAAAAAACGGGGGTAGGAACCAAAAAAACAGGCCCCCGTTTCCGGGGGGACCCATTTAAGCGAGACACTGGGGGTACGAACCATTAAACGGGGGTAGGAACCAAAAAAACGGGCCCCTGTTTCCGGGGGGACCCATTTAAGCGCGACACCGGGGTAGGAACCAAAAAACGGGGGTAGGCACCCAAAAAACGGGCCCCCGTTTCCGGGGGGACCCATTTAAGCGCGACACCGGGGGTAGGAACCAAAAAACGGGGGTTGGAACCCAAAAAACGGGCCCCCGTTTCTGGGGGGACCCATTTAAGCGCGACACCGGGGGTAGGAACCAAAAAACGGGTAGGAACCAAAAAAACGGGCCCCCGTTTCCGGGGGGACCCATTTCAGCGCAACACCTGGGCTAGGAACCAAAAAGCGGGGGTAGGAACCCATAAAATGGGTCCTCGTTTTCGGGCATCTAATTTTAGTGAATTACAAATATTTTTCATTTTGAATGTTTATTTCGTTTTTAGCGCTTTCGCCGTTCATGGCATGTTTTTATTGTTTGTATGAGAATACATCCCCATAATTCCACATGTTCGAATCTTTTCATAATTCTTTAGGATGAGAACTATCTCATGTTCCCATTATTTGTTTCCACATTTATGGCGTGATTGAGATTTTCGTATCATTTTTAGATTTATATTTTTCATTTTTGTGCTCCTTGGACTGTCATATTTTTTTTTCTCCACATAGTTAAATGTAATTTGTCACCGTTTCCTTTGATTTCTTGCCATGACATATAAAATCGTCAAGAGTGACAAAAGTTCTAGTTCTGAGAATGCATTTCTATCTTTTCTCGCATTGATACATTTTTTTAAAATTTTGAATATTCAGCATTTTTCCAATATGGTATTTGGTGTGCTTTTGGCTTTAAAGTCTTTTCCAGCGTTACTTGCATCTTTTTCATCGTTTCCATGTCAGCTATTCAGAAAAGTCCAAAAATTCTCTAAACCTAAAGTCCCTGGAACATGCCACTAATTCCAAGAATTTCAGAATTCAGAAGAATGAGCAACTGTCAGAACCTATGTTAAAACCTATGTTGTTGCGATATTTGGCATTTACTGTAATTTTTGCGTTTTTTTCCTTCCTGACTTCTTTTCTATCCATTGCAAGCAGTAGAAAAACATCTGCGAAAATAGCTGGAGAATACGAGTAATTCGGAAAGTCTGACAAATGACAAGAATGATAAGTAATGCATTATTTTACGTCATGCGAAATTGAGAGTTCATTTGTTGAATCTATATTTTTTTTTGTCGTTTTTGGTCTACTTGGCATTATTGCATCTTTGGCATATTGCATCTTGCATATTGCATCTTGCATATTGCATATTGCATCTTTCTCCCATACAAGACACGTTTGACACAATTTTTCTTGATTGCATGCCGTGACACACAAAAATGGCAAGAATGACAAAAAAAAAGAAAACCCAAGAATGCCTTTTTTTTTTTTTTTTTTTGCATTTTTAGCGTTTATAGTATTTTTTAGGATTTTTCGAAATTTTTGGGCTACTTTGAATATTTCGCATACTTGCCGTGCCATCAAGAGCCAGGAATGCTTTTGTGACATTTCTGGTGTGATTGAGATCTTTCGAATTTTTTGAACAGTTATTATTTTTTTGTCACTGTTGCAATTCTTGGCATTTTTTGGCACTTCTTTCTATACTTGGCATCTTTCATATAATAAGGTTAATCGCATGCCTTGACACATAAAAACACCAAGAATGATATAAATGCCAAGAATGCATTTTTTTTTTTTTTAACATTCCTAGGTTTTGGGGCATTTTCCAAATTATTCGGATACTTTGAATAATTTGCATGCTTGCAATGGAAAGAAATTTAAAAAAAACTCTAGGTCCAAGAATGTGTTTCTGACATTCTCGCAAGTTAGGTTTTTCATTCATTTTTAAAATTTGACTTTTATTTCATTATTCTAATTCTTGGCATTTTTAGGTTTTTTGCCATTATAGCCGTTTTCAGTTTTCTTGGTATCATTTTTATCGTTAACATGAAAGATTTGGAAAACCTGCAAAAAAATCCCCAAAACTTAAAACCACCAGTAAATGACAATAATTCCAAGAAATCCAATATTCCGAAGAGTGAGGAAAATGTCAAAAATAGCTTTTTACTATTCTAGGCATTCTTGAGACATTGGGCATATTTTGTATATTTCATGTTTCTGGAATTTTTGACACTTTTGTGTCATTACTATGGCAAGAAGTAGAAAAAAAATTCGCGAAAATTAAAGGAATAGCAATAATTCCGCAAGTCTGAAGAATGACAAAAAAACTATGATGCATTATCTTACTTTTCTTGCGTGATTGAGATTATCAACTTTTTGAATAGTTATCATATTTTGACTTTTTTTGTGCAACTTGGCATTATTGGCATTTTTGACATTTTTTTCCCATATTTGGCATCTTTGACATATTATGTCTTGATTGCATACAGTGTTGCATAAAAACACCAAGAAGGAGCAAAAAATGCCAAAGAATGCGTTTTTTGTTTTTTTTTTTAGCATTGATACCATTCTTCGATGTCCAATATTCTTGGGCCCTTTGAGCTATGTTTCATGCTTAAAATGCCAACAATTCCAAAAATTTAAAAACTCCTAGAATCTGCTTCTCAGATGTATGGCACTACTGGACTTTTTGAATTTTTTGAATACTTGACATTTTCATCCTTTTTTGAAATCCTTGCATTTTTCACCTTTTGGCACTTAAGGGGTTTTCGGTCTTTTTGCCATTTTTTAACATAGTTGGCATGATACGAATTCGAAAAAGAGCTAAATATGTCCATGAATTTCAACCCCCCCCCCAATATACCAGTAATTCCAATAATTACAAACTTTGGGAGAAGGGCGAAAATGGCAAGAATACATTTTTGCCATTCCACGCATTCTTGAGATACTTGGCTTTTTTGTTTTTTTTGACCTCTTTTTACCCTTGTCATGGCAAGAACTTGGGAACCAGTCCAGTAAATTGCATCAGTGCCACTAATTCCAGAAGTCTGAAGAGTGACAAAATTCAGCAATACATTTTCTTCATGTTTGTGGACTTAGTTAGATTTTCCTATTTTGTTAATAGATTGTTTTCTTTTGCCATTTTTGTCTTGCTTGGCGTTTTTGGCATTTTTAGCTTTATTTTCAATACTTGGCATCCTTGGAATAGTTTGCATTAATCGGATATTGTGAGTTATAAAAACGCGAAACATGACAAAATGTCCAGTATGCGGTTTCTTTGTTTTTTTTTTTTAGCAATTCTAGCATTCTTGGGATTTCCTAAATTTTTGGCATATTTACAATTCTTCACATACTTGGCGTGCCCGTAATTACAAAAATTCCAGAGTTCCAAGAATGCGTTTAAGACATTCCTCTCATGATAGATATTTTGATGTTTTCGAATAATTGGCATGATCTTCATTTTTCCGATTATTGTCATTTGTGTATGTTATTGGCGAATAGAACGCAGTCTTGGTATCTTTTCCATCGTTGCTATGACAACAATTACAGTAAATACAAAACTACCATAATAGAGCCGAGCAAGGAAAATGGCATTAATGGTTTTTTTACATTTCTAAGCAATCTCCATATATTTCACTTTGCTCCTTCTTGCCAAAATATCTTCCGGACAGCAAGCCAAAAAGTTGAAAACAAATTCCCGAGAATTCCAGGAGTAGGAAAATATTACAAAAAGGCTGAACTAACAAAAATGAGAGGGAGGCATTAGTTGACATTTCTGGTATGATTGACTTTTTCCAACTCTTTGAGTACTAATTGTTAGCTAATATGAGCTATTTGGCCGTGCTGGCATTTTTGAAATTTAATTCCATATTTGACATTCTTGACATTTTATTTCCCATTCTTGCAATGTCAGCAATTCCAAAAATGCAGAACTCTAAGAATGAGTTTGTTATATTTCTGGCACGATTGAATTTAAAAATATTTTTGAATACTTCGTTTTTTTTCATCCTTGTGCGGAATCTTGGCATTGTTGGGCTTTTTGACATTACAGGCATTTCCAGGACTCTTGCCATCTTTTGTATTGTTGCAAAGACAAGAATTGGAAAAAATCCAGGATAGCCGAGAATTTCAAAACACCCCAAATTGCGAGTTAATTACAGAGCTCGGGAAAAAAACTTAAATGGCAAGAATACATTTTTGCTATTACAGGCATGCTTGCGATATTTGCCTTTTTTTGTATTTAGGGGGTTTTAACTTTCTTGACTTCTTCTGCGTCGTTGTCATGTTGAAAAAAACTTCCCAAACATTCCAACAGTTGCAAAAATTCCAAGACGGAAGAATGAAAACATGGTATGTCGGCATTATTTTTCCATTTCTTCTGTGATTGATATTTTTTTTTCTCATTTTTGCTCTACTTGACGTTATTGGCCTAGCTTGCATTTTTTTTTTCTTCCATATTTGACATCTTTCACCCCCTTAGCTTTGATTGCATGCAGTGACACGTAAAAACGCCAAGAATTGCAAAATTGCCAAGAGTTCGTTTTTTAGCATTCTCGGGATTTTCAAAATTGTTGGGCTACTTGCAATATTTCGCATACCTCCCATACCAGCAATCAGATAAGTACTAATGATCCAACAATGCGTTTCTGACATATCTGGCCTGATTGAGAGAGCGAATTTTTACAAAAGTTTTTCTTTTTTTTTTTTTTTTTT
This sequence comes from Alligator mississippiensis, assembly GCF_030867095.1. Classification (NCBI taxonomy): domain Eukaryota; kingdom Metazoa; phylum Chordata; order Crocodylia; family Alligatoridae; genus Alligator; species Alligator mississippiensis. The sequence continues at coordinate 59,947 of NW_026775394.1, forward strand.
TTACTTTTGTGCCGCTTATCGTTCTTGGCATTTTTGGCAATATCTTCCAAACTCCGTTTCCTTGCTGTTTCATTTTTCAGAATTTTGCAGTATTTGAAGTACTGGGATTTTCTGGATTTTTTTCATAATTTCAAGGATGCTAAATATGGAAAGTAATGGTAAAAAATTGGCCAAAAACGCCAAGAATTGTGTTCCTGACATCTTTTCTATCCTTATCATGGCAAAAAGTAGACAAAAATCTCCAAAAATAGCTGGAATACAATGAATTCGGAAAGTCTGACAAATGACAAGAATGAGAAGTAATGCAGTCATGCGAAATTGACCCCTAAGAATGCCTTTTATCACATTTATAGCATTTTTAGGATAGCCGAAATTTTTGGGCTCCTTTGAATATTTCGCATACTTGCCATGCCAAAAAGGATAAAAATATCATAATAGCTAAAAATGCGTTTCTGAAATTTCTGGCGTGATCGATAATATTCGAATTTTTTTGAAGTTATTTTTTTCTCACTTTTGCTATTCTTGGCGTTTTTGGCATTTTTGGCACAATTTACGTTAATCTTTTAATAATAATGTATTCTTGATTTCATGCCTTGACAGAAAAACAGCAAGAATGATGAAAATGCCAAGAATGCATTTTTTTAAACATTCCTAGGTTTTTTTGGATTTTTCCAAATTATTCGGATACCTTGAATAATTTGCATAATTGCCGTGGAAAGAAGTTAAAAAATTCTAGCTTCAAGAATGCGTTTCTCACATTCTCGCAATATCGGTCTTTCATAAATTTTGAAAATTTCGCATTTTTGGTAATTTTTTTTCCTTATTTGGCATCTTTGCTTTAGTTAGCCTTGATTGCATGCCGTGACTCATGAAAATGCCAAGAAGGACAAAAATGCCATGAATGCGGGGGTTTTTTTTAGCATTGCTAGCATTCCTGGGATTTCCGAAATTCATGAACCCTTTGAGATATTTTGCATGGTTAAAATGCCAAGAATTGCAAAAATTAAAAACCTCCAAGATTCTGTTTCTCAGATATCTGGCACTGCTGGACTTCGTGAATTTTTTTGAATAGTTGGCATTTTCATCCTTTTTCGGCATCTTCACAATATTGGTCTATTTGATGCTCTAGGCGTTTTCGTTCTTTTTGCCATTTTTTTTACAAAGCTGCCATGATAATATTACAGCAGTAATTCAAATAGTTACAAAGCACATGAGAAGGAAAAAATGGCAAGAGTACATTTTTGACATTCTAGGCATTCTTGAGATAGTTGGTTCTTTGGTATTTGTGGGGTTTTAACCTTCTTGACACGTTTTTATCGTTATCAATGCAAGATTTGAAAAACAGTCCAGTAAAGCGCAGCAGTTCCAAAATTTCCAAAAGTCTGAAAAATGACCAAAAAACCAGCAAATACGTTTTTGCGACATTTCTGGACTGAATGAGACTTTTGAATATTTTGAATATTAATTTTATTGCCACTTTTACCCTTCTTGGCGTTTTTGGCATTTTTTACCATTACTTTCCATATTTAGCATCCTTGAAATTAACCGCATGCCGTGAGTTCTAAAAACCCCAAGAATGACAAAATGCCAAGAATGCGTTTTTTTAAGCATTTTTAGCATTCTTGGGATTTCCGTTATTTTTGGCATATACGCAATACTTCACCTACTTGGCGTGCCGATCATTACAAGAATTCCACAGGAAAAAGCATGCATTTCTAACTTTTCTCGCATGATAGATATTTTGAATTATTTGAACGTATGGCATTATCTTCAAGTTTACGATAATTGGCATTTGTGGCATTATAGGCATTTTCGGCTTTCTGGAATTTTTTTCATTGTTGCCATGAGAACAGTTAAAAAAATTCTGGAGTGCTCCAAAATTTCAAAACGCCCGAAAAAGCCAGAAAAAATAAAAATTCCAAGAATTAAGAGGAGTAAAATGGCAAAATACACAGTATTGAAATATTTGGCACTTCTTTTCTTTTGGGATTTATGATCCTTGATAACTTTTGATATCATGGCAAAAACTTGGAAAAAAATTCCCTTAAATTCCAGGAGCACAAAAATTACAAAGGTAAAAAATGACAGGAATTCGTTATTTGACATTCCTGGCATGATTGAAACATTGCTAATATAATTTGTAATCACATTTCCAATACTAGACATTACTGGCATTTTTGGAAATTTCTTTCCATTTTTTACATGCATTACATAGATTCCCATGATTGCTTGCCATGACTTGCAGACCAAAAATGAAAAAAAAAATTGCCAGAGTGCATTTTCTAGCATTTCTTGCATACTACGGATTTACGAAAGTTTTGGCTTCCTTTTTGCATGCCATTTTATTTTGCATGCTTGCAGTGCCAACAATTCCAAAAAATTCAAAAAGTACAAGAATCACTTCTATGTAATAGTGGCATGAATGGAAATTTTTAATTTTTTGAATACTTGGCAATGTCAACTTTTTTGGATTCTGGGCATTGCTGGGATTTCTTAAATGTCAGGTGTTTTCAACCCTCTTGACATCTTTTCCATGCTTGCCATTCCAAAATTTCCAAAAATGCCCAAATTTCACCCCCCCCAATTGCCAGTAGCTCCAATAATTGCAACGTTTAGGAGGGGGAAAATGGCAAGAGTACATTTTTGCCATTGGAAGCAAGGGTTTTTTTTTTATTTTTGACTTTTTGACCTTTACATAATCTGTATCGCTATCATGGCAATTATTATGAAAAAAATCCAGAAAATCCCAGTACTTCAAATACTGCAAAATTCTGAAAAATGAAACAGCAAGGAAACGGAGTTTGGAAGATATTGCCAAAAATGCCAAGAACGATAAGCGGCACAAAAGTAAAAAAAAAAAAAAAAAAAAGAAAAACTTTTGTAAAAATTCGCTCTCTCAATCAGGCCAGATATGTCAGAAACGCATTGTTGGATCATTAGTACTTATCTGATTGCTGGTATGGGAGGTATGCGAAATATTGCAAGTAGCCCAACAATTTTGAAAATCCCGAGAATGCTAAAAAACGAACTCTTGGCAATTTTGCAATTCTTGGCGTTTTTACGTGTCACTGCATGCAATCAAAGCTAAGGGGGTGAAAGATGTCAAATATGGAAGAAAAAAAAATGCAAGCTAGGCCAATAACGTCAAGTAGAGCAAAAATGAGAAAAAAAAATATCAATCACAGAAGAAATGGAAAAATAATGCCGACATACCATGTTTTCATTCTTCCGTCTTGGAATTTTTGCAACTGTTGGAATGTTTGGGAAGTTTTTTTCAACATGACAACGACGCAGAAGAAGTCAAGAAAGTTAAAACCCCCTAAATACAAAAAAAGGCAAATATCGCAAGCATGCCTGTAATAGCAAAAATGTATTCTTGCCATTTAAGTTTTTTTCCCGAGCTCTGTAATTAACTCGCAATTTGGGGTGTTTTGAAATTCTCGGCTATCCTGGATTTTTTCCAATTCTTGTCTTTGCAACAATACAAAAGATGGCAAGAGTCCTGGAAATGCCTGTAATGTCAAAAAGCCCAACAATGCCAAGATTCCGCACAAGGATGAAAAAAAACGAAGTATTCAAAAATATTTTTAAATTCAATCGTGCCAGAAATATAACAAACTCATTCTTAGAGTTCTGCATTTTTGGAATTGCTGACATTGCAAGAATGGGAAATAAAATGTCAAGAATGTCAAATATGGAATTAAATTTCAAAAATGCCAGCACGGCCAAATAGCTCATATTAGCTAACAATTAGTACTCAAAGAGTTGGAAAAAGTCAATCATACCAGAAATGTCAACTAATGCCTCCCTCTCATTTTTGTTAGTTCAGCCTTTTTGTAATATTTTCCTACTCCTGGAATTCTCGGGAATTTGTTTTCAACTTTTTGGCTTGCTGTCCGGAAGATATTTTGGCAAGAAGGAGCAAAGTGAAATATATGGAGATTGCTTAGAAATGTAAAAAAACCATTAATGCCATTTTCCTTGCTCGGCTCTATTATGGTAGTTTTGTATTTACTGTAATTGTTGTCATAGCAACGATGGAAAAGATACCAAGACTGCGTTCTATTCGCCAATAACATACACAAATGACAATAATCGGAAAAATGAAGATCATGCCAATTATTCGAAAACATCAAAATATCTATCATGAGAGGAATGTCTTAAACGCATTCTTGGAACTCTGGAATTTTTGTAATTACGGGCACGCCAAGTATGTGAAGAATTGTAAATATGCCAAAAATTTAGGAAATCCCAAGAATGCTAGAATTGCTAAAAAAAAAAAACAAAGAAACCGCATACTGGACATTTTGTCATGTTTCGCGTTTTTATAACTCACAATATCCGATTAATGCAAACTATTCCAAGGATGCCAAGTATTGAAAATAAAGCTAAAAATGCCAAAAACGCCAAGCAAGACAAAAATGGCAAAAGAAAACAATCTATTAACAAAATAGGAAAATCTAACTAAGTCCACAAACATGAAGAAAATGTATTGCTGAATTTTGTCACTCTTCAGACTTCTGGAATTAGTGGCACTGATGCAATTTACTGGACTGGTTCCCAAGTTCTTGCCATGACAAGGGTAAAAAGAGGTCAAAAAAAACAAAAAAGCCAAGTATCTCAAGAATGCGTGGAATGGCAAAAATGTATTCTTGCCATTTTCGCCCTTCTCCCAAAGTTTGTAATTATTGGAATTACTGGTATATTGGGGGGGGGGTTGAAATTCATGGACATATTTAGCTCTTTTTCGAATTCGTATCATGCCAACTATGTTAAAAAATGGCAAAAAGACCGAAAACCCCTTAAGTGCCAAAAGGTGAAAAATGCAAGGATTTCAAAAAAGGATGAAAATGTCAAGTATTCAAAAAATTCAAAAAGTCCAGTAGTGCCATACATCTGAGAAGCAGATTCTAGGAGTTTTTAAATTTTTGGAATTGTTGGCATTTTAAGCATGAAACATAGCTCAAAGGGCCCAAGAATATTGGACATCGAAGAATGGTATCAATGCTAAAAAAAAAAACAAAAAACGCATTCTTTGGCATTTTTTGCTCCTTCTTGGTGTTTTTATGCAACACTGTATGCAATCAAGACATAATATGTCAAAGATGCCAAATATGGGAAAAAAATGTCAAAAATGCCAATAATGCCAAGTTGCACAAAAAAAGTCAAAATATGATAACTATTCAAAAAGTTGATAATCTCAATCACGCAAGAAAAGTAAGATAATGCATCATAGTTTTTTTGTCATTCTTCAGACTTGCGGAATTATTGCTATTCCTTTAATTTTCGCGAATTTTTTTTCTACTTCTTGCCATAGTAATGACACAAAAGTGTCAAAAATTCCAGAAACATGAAATATACAAAATATGCCCAATGTCTCAAGAATGCCTAGAATAGTAAAAAGCTATTTTTGACATTTTCCTCACTCTTCGGAATATTGGATTTCTTGGAATTATTGTCATTTACTGGTGGTTTTAAGTTTTGGGGATTTTTTTGCAGGTTTTCCAAATCTTTCATGTTAACGATAAAAATGATACCAAGAAAACTGAAAACGGCTATAATGGCAAAAAACCAAAAAATGCCAAGAATTAGAATAATGAAATAAAAGTCAAATTTTAAAAATGAATGAAAAACCTAACTTGCGAGAATGTCAGAAACACATTCTTGGACCTAGAGTTTTTTTTAAATTTCTTTCCATTGCAAGCATGCAAATTATTCAAAGTATCCGAATAATTTGGAAAATGCCCCAAAACCTAGGAATGTTAAAAAAAAAAAAATGCATTCTTGGCATTTATATCATTCTTGGTGTTTTTATGTGTCAAGGCATGCGATTAACCTTATTATATGAAAGATGCCAAGTATAGAAAGAAGTGCCAAAAAATGCCAAGAATTGCAACAGTGACAAAAAAATAATAACTGTTCAAAAAATTCGAAAGATCTCAATCACACCAGAAATGTCACAAAAGCATTCCTGGCTCTTGATGGCACGGCAAGTATGCGAAATATTCAAAGTAGCCCAAAAATTTCGAAAAATCCTAAAAAATACTATAAACGCTAAAAATGCAAAAAAAAAAAAAAAAAGGCATTCTTGGGTTTTCTTTTTTTTTGTCATTCTTGCCATTTTTGTGTGTCACGGCATGCAATCAAGAAAAATTGTGTCAAACGTGTCTTGTATGGGAGAAAGATGCAATATGCAATATGCAAGATGCAATATGCAAGATGCAATATGCCAAAGATGCAATAATGCCAAGTAGACCAAAAACGACAAAAAAAAATATAGATTCAACAAATGAACTCTCAATTTCGCATGACGTAAAATAATGCATTACTTATCATTCTTGTCATTTGTCAGACTTTCCGAATTACTCGTATTCTCCAGCTATTTTCGCAGATGTTTTTCTACTGCTTGCAATGGATAGAAAAGAAGTCAGGAAGGAAAAAAACGCAAAAATTACAGTAAATGCCAAATATCGCAACAACATAGGTTTTAACATAGGTTCTGACAGTTGCTCATTCTTCTGAATTCTGAAATTCTTGGAATTAGTGGCATGTTCCAGGGACTTTAGGTTTAGAGAATTTTTGGACTTTTCTGAATAGCTGACATGGAAACGATGAAAAAGATGCAAGTAACGCTGGAAAAGACTTTAAAGCCAAAAGCACACCAAATACCATATTGGAAAAATGCTGAATATTCAAAATTTTAAAAAAATGTATCAATGCGAGAAAAGATAGAAATGCATTCTCAGAACTAGAACTTTTGTCACTCTTGACGATTTTATATGTCATGGCAAGAAATCAAAGGAAACGGTGACAAATTACATTTAACTATGTGGAGAAAAAAAAATATGACAGTCCAAGGAGCACAAAAATGAAAAATATAAATCTAAAAATGATACGAAAATCTCAATCACGCCATAAATGTGGAAACAAATAATGGGAACATGAGATAGTTCTCATCCTAAAGAATTATGAAAAGATTCGAACATGTGGAATTATGGGGATGTATTCTCATACAAACAATAAAAACATGCCATGAACGGCGAAAGCGCTAAAAACGAAATAAACATTCAAAATGAAAAATATTTGTAATTCACTAAAATTAGATGCCCGAAAACGAGGACCCATTTTATGGGTTCCTACCCCCGCTTTTTGGTTCCTAGCCCAGGTGTTGCGCTGAAATGGGTCCCCCCGGAAACGGGGGCCCGTTTTTTTGGTTCCTACCCGTTTTTTGGTTCCTACCCCCGGTGTCGCGCTTAAATGGGTCCCCCCAGAAATGAGGGCCCCTTTTTTGGTTCCTACCCCCGTTTTTTGGTTCCTACCCCCGGTGTCGCGCTTAAATGGGTCCCCACGGAAACGGGGGCCCGTTTTTTGGGTTCCTACCCACGTTTTTTGGTTCCTACGCCCGGTGTCGCGCTTAAATGGGTCGCACCGGAAACGGGGTCCCGTTTTTTTGGTTCCTACCCCCGTTTTTTGGTTCCTACCCCCGGTGCCGCGCTGAAATGGGTCCCCCCGGAAACGGGGACCCGTTTTTTTGTTCCTACCCCCGTTTTTTGGTTCCTACCCCCGGTGTCGCGCTTAAATGGGTCCCCCCGGAAACGGGGGCCGGTTTTTTGGTTCCCACCCCCGTTTTTTGGTTCCTACCCCCGGTGTCGCACTTAAATGGGTCCCCCCGGAAACGGGGGCCCGTTTTTTTGGTTCCTAGCCCCGTTTTTTGGTTCCTACCCCCGGTGTCGCGCTTAAATGGGTCCCCCCGGAAACGGGGGCCCATTTTTTTGGTTCCTACCCCCGTTTTTTGGTTCCTACCCCCGGTTTCGCGCTTAAATGGGTCCCCCCGGAAACGGGGGCCCGTTGTTTTGGTTCCTACCCCCTTTTTTTTGGTTCCTACCCCCGATGTCGCGCTTAAATGGGTCCCCCCAGAAACGGGGGCCCGTTTTTTGGGTTCCAACCCCCGTTTTTTGGTTCCTACCCCCGGTGTCGTGCTTAAATGGGTCCCCCCAGAAACGGGGGCCCGTTTTTTGGGTTCCAACCCCCGTTTTTTGGTTCCTACCCCCGGTGTCGCGCTTAAATGGGTCCCCCCGGAAACGTGGGCCCGTTTTTTGGGTTCCTACCCCCGTTTTTTGGTTCCTACCTCCGGTGTCGCGCTTAAATTGGTCCCCCCGGAAACGGGGGCCGGTTTTTTTGGTTCCTACACCCGTTTTTCGGTTCCTACCCCCGGTGTCGCGCTTAAATGGGTCCCAACGGAAACGGGGGCCCGTTTTTTTGTTTCCTACCCCCGTTTTTCGGTTCCTACCCCCGGTGTCGCGCTTAAATGGGTCCCCCCGGAAACGGGGGCCCGTTTTTTTGGTTCCTACCCGTTTTTTGGTTCCTACCCCCGGTGTCGCGCTTAAATGGGTCCCCCTGGAAACGGGGGCCCGTTTTATTGGTTCCTACCCCCGTTTTTTGGTTCCTACCCCCGGTGCCGCACTTAAATGGGTCCCCACGGAAACGGGGGTCCGTTTTTTTGGTTCCTACCCCCGTTTTTTGGTTCCTAACCCCGGTGTCGCGCTTAAATGGGTCCCCCCGGAAACGGGGGCCCGTTTTCTTGGTTCCTACCGCCGGTGTCGCGCTTAAATGGGTCCCAACGGAAACGGGGGCCCGTTTTTTTGGTTCCTACCCCCGTTTTTTGGTTCCTACCCCCGGTGCCGCGCTTAAATGGGTCCCCCCGGAAACGGGGGCCCGTTTTTTGGGTTCCTACCCCATTTTTTGGTTCCTACCCCCGGTGTCGCGCTTAAATGGTTCCCCCTGGAAACGGGGGCCCGTTTTTTTGTTCCTACCCCTGTTTTTTGGTTCCTACCCCCGGTGTCGCGCTTAAATGGGTCCCCCTGGGAACGGGGGCCTGTTTTTTTGGTTCCTACCCCCGTTTTTTGGTTCCTACCCCCGGTGTCGCGCTTAAATAGGTCCCCCCGGAAACGGGGGCCCGTTTTTTTGGTTCCTACCCCCGTTTTTTGGTTCCTACCCCCAGTGTCGCGCTTAAATGGGTCCCCCCGGAAACGGGGGCCCGTTTTTTTGGTTCCTACCCCCGTTTTTTGGTTCCTACCCCCGGTGTCGCGCTTAAATGGGTCCCCCCGGAAACGGGGGCCCGTTTTTTTGGTTCCTACCCCATTTTTTGGTTCCTACCCCCGGTGTCGCGCTTAAATGGGTCCCCCTGGAAATGGGGGCCCGTTTTTTTGTTCCTACCCCCGTGTTTTGGTTCCTTCCCCCGGTGTCGCGCTTAAATGGGTCCCCCCGGAAACGGGGGCCCGTTTTTTTGGTTCCTACCCCCGTTTTTTGTTTCCTACCCCCGGTGTCGCGCTTAAATGGGTCCCCCCGGAAACCGGGGCCCGTTTTTTTGGTTCCTACCCCCGTTTTTTGGTTCCTACCCCCAGTGTCGCGCTTAAATGGGTCCCCCCGGAAACGGGGGCCCGTTTTTTCGGTTCCTACCCCCGTTTTTCGGTTCCTACCCCCGGTGCCGCGCTTAAATGGGTCCCCCCGGAAACGGGGGCCCGTTTTTTTGGTTCCTACCCATTTTTTGGTTCCTACCCCCGGTGTCGCGCTTAAATGGGTCCCCCTGGAAACGGGGGCCCGTTTTATTGGTTCCTACCCCCGTTTTTTGGTTCCTACCCCCGGTGCCGCGCTTAAATGGGTCCCCACGGAAACGGGGGTCCGTTTTTTTGGTTCCTACCCCCGTTTTTTGGTTCCTACCCCCGGTGTCGCGCTTAAATGGGTCCCCCCGGAAACGGGGGCCCGTTTTTTTGGTTCCCACCCCCGGTGTCGCGCTTAAATGGGTCCCCACGGAAACGGGGGCCCGTTTTTTGGGTTCCTAGCCCCATTTTTTGGTTCCTACCCCCGGTGTCGCGCTTAAATGGGTCCCCCTGGAAACGGGTGCCCGTTTTTTTGTTCCTACCCCCGTTTTTTGGATCCTACCCCCGGTGTCGCGCTTAAATGGGTCCCCCAGGAAACGGGGGCCCGTTTTTTTGGTTCCTACCCCCGTTTTTCGGTTCCTACCCCCGGTGTCGCGCTTAAATTGGTCCCCCGGGAAACGGGGGCCCGTTTTTTTGGTTCCTAACCACGTTTTTTGGTTCCTACCCCCGGTGCCGCGCTTAAATGGGTCCCCCCGGAAACGGGGGCCCGTTTTTTTGGTTCCTACCCCATTTTTTGGTTCCTACCCCCGGTGTCGCGCTTAAATGGGTCCCCCTGGAAACGGGGGCCCGTTTTTTTGTACCTACCCCCGTTTTTTGGTTCCTACCCCCGGTGTCGCGCTTAAATGGGTCCCCCCGGAAACGGGGGCCCGTTTTTTTGGTTCCTACCCCCGTTTTTTGGTTCCTACCCCCGGTGTCGCGCTTAAATGGGTCCCCCCGGAAACGGGGGCCCGTTTTTTTGGTTCCTACCCCCGGTGTCGCGCTTAAATGGGTCCCCACGGAAACGGGGGCCCGTTTTTTGGGTTCCTAGCCCCATTTTTTGGTTCCTACCCCCGGTGTCGCGCTTAAATGGGTCCCCCTGGAAACGGGTGCCCGTTTTTTTGTTCCTACCCCCGTTTTTTGGATCCTACCCCCGGTGTCGCGCTTAAATGGGTCCCCCAGGAAACGGGGGCCCGTTTTTTTGGTTCCTACCCCCGTTTTTCGGTTCCTACCCCCGGTGTCGCGCTTAAATTGGTCCCCCGGGAAACGGGGGCCCGTTTTTTTGGTTCCTAACCCCGTTTTTTGGTTCCTACCCCCGGTGTCGCGCTTAAATGGGTCCCCCCGGAAACGGGGGCCCGTTTTTTTGGTTCCTACACCCGTTTTTTGGTTCCTACCCCCGGTGTCGCGCTTAAATGGGTCCCAACGGAAACGGGGGCCCGTTTTTTTGTTTCCTACCCCCGTTTTTCGGTTCCTACCCCCGGTTTCGCGCTTAAATGGGTCCCCCCGGAAACGGGGGCCCGTTTTTTTGGTTCCTACCCGTTTTTTGGTTCCTACCCCCGGTGTCGCGCTTAAATGGGTCCCCCTGGAAACGGGGGCCCGTTTTATTGGTTCCTACCCCCGTTTTTTGGTTCCTACCCCCGGTTCCGCACTTAAATGGGTCCCCACGGAAACGGGGGTCCGTTTTTTTGGTTCCTACCCCCGTTTTTTGGTTCCTACCCCCGGTGTCGCGCTTAAATGGGTCCCCCCGGAAACGGGGGCCCGTTTTTTTGGTTCCAACCCCCGTTTTTTGGTTCCTACCCCCGGTGTCGCGCTTAAATGGGTCCCCCCGGAAACGGGGGCCCGTTTTTTTGGTTCCTACCCCATTTTTTCGTTCCTACCCCCGGTGTCGCGCTTAAATGGGTCCCCCTGGAAACGCTGGCCCGTTTTTTTGTACCTACCCCCGTTTTTTGGTTCCTACCCCCGGTGTCGCGCTTAAATGGGTCCCCCCGGAAACGGGGGCCCGTTTTTTTGGTTCCTACCCCCGTTTTTTGGTTCCTACCCCCGGTGTCGCGCTTAAATAGGTCCCCCCGGAAACGGGGGCCCGTTTTTTTGGTTCCTACCCCCGTTTTTTGGTTCCTACCCCCAGTGTCGCGCTTAAATGGGTCCCCCCGGAAACGGGGGCCCGTTTTTTTGGTTCCTACCCGTTTTTTGGTTCCTACCCCCGGTGTCGCGCTTAAATGGGTCCCCCTGGAAACGGGGGCCCGTTTTATTGGTTCCTACCCCCGTTTTTTGGTTCCTACCCCCGGTGCCGCACTTAAATGGGTCCCCACGGAAACGGGGGTCCGTTTTTTTGGTTCCTACCCCCGTTTTTTGGTTCCTACCCCCTGTGTCGCGCTTAAATGGGTCCACCCGGAAACGGGGGCCAGTTTTTTTGGTTCCTACCCCCCGTTTTTTGGTTCCTACCCCCGGTGTCGCGCTTAAATGGGTCCCCCCGGAAACGGGGGCCCGTTTTTTGGGTTCCTCGCCCCGTTTTTTGGTTCCTACCCCCGGTGTCGCGCTTAAATGGGTCCCAACGGAAACGGGGGCCCGTTTTTTTGTTTCCTACCCTGTTTTTCGGTTCATATCCCCCGGTGTCGCGCTTAAATGGGTCCCCCCGGAAACGGGGGCCCGTTTTTTTGGTTCCTACCCGTTTTTTGGTTCCTACCCCCGGTGTCGCGCTTAAATGGGTCCCCCTGGAAACGGGGGCCCGTTTTATTGGTTCCTACCCCCGTTTTTTGGTTCCTACCCCCGGTGCCGCGCTTAAATGGGTCCCCACGGAAACGGGGGTCCGTTTTTTTGGTTCCTACCCCCGTTTTTTGGTTCCTACCCCCGGTGTCGCGCTTAAATGGGTCCCCCCGGAAACGGGGGCCCGTTTTTTTGGTTCCTACCCCCGTTTTTTGGTTCCTACCCCCGGTGTCGCGCTTAAATGGGTCCCCCCGGAAACGGGGGCCCGTTTTTTGGGTTCCTAGCCCCATTTTTTGGTTCCTACCCCTGGTGTCGCGCTTAAATGGGTCCCCCGGGAAACGGGGGCCCTTTTTTTGGTTCCTACCCCCGTTTTTTGGTTCCTACCCCCCGTGTCGCGCTTAAATGGGTCCCCCCGGAAACGGGGGCCCGTTTTTTTGTTTCCTACCCCCGTTTTTCGGTTCCTACCCCCGGTGTCGCGCTTAAATGGGTCCCCCCGGAAACGGGGGCCCGTTTTTTTGGTTCCTACCCATTTTTTGGTTCCTACCCCCGGTGTCGCGCTTAAATGGGTCCCCCTGGAAACGGGGGCCCGTTTTATTGGTTCCTACCCCCGTTTTTTGGTTCCTACCCCCGGTGCCGCGCTTAAATGGGTCCCCACGGAAACGGGGGTCCGTTTTTTTGGTTCCTACCCCCGTTATTTGGTTCCTAACCCCGGTGTCGCGCTTAAATGGGTCCCCCCGGAAACGGGGGCCTGTTTTCTTGGTTCCTACCGCCGGTGTCGCGCTTAAATTGGTCCCAACGGAAACGGGGGCCCGTTTTTTTGGTTCCTACCCCCGTTTTTTGGTTCCTACCCCCGGTGTCGCGCTTAAATGGGTCCCCCCGGAAACGGGGGCCCGTTTTTTGGGTTCCTACCCCATTTTTTGGTTCCTACCCCCGGTGTCGCGCTTAAATGGTTCCCCCTGGAAACGGGGGCCCGTTTTTTTGTTCCTACCCCTGTTTTTTGGTTCCTACCCCCGGTGTCGCGCTTAAATGGGTCCCCCTGGAAACGGGGGCCTGTTTTTTTGGTTCCTACCCCCGTTTTTTGGTTCCTACCCCCGGTGTCGCGCTTAAATAGGTCCCCCCGGAAACGGGGGCCCGTTTTTTTGGTTCCTACCCCTGTTTTTTGGTTCCTACCCCCAGTGTCGCGCTTAAATGGGTCCCCCCGAAAACAGGGGCCCGTTTTTTTGGTTCCTACCCCCGTTTTTTGGTTCCTACCCCCGGTGTCGCGCTTAAATGGGTCCCCCCGGAAACGGGGGCCCGTTTTTTTGGTTCCTACCCCATTTTTTGGTTCCTACCCCCGGTGTCGCGCTTAAATGGGTCCCCCTGGAAATGGGGGCCCGTTTTTTTGTTCCTACCCCCGTTTTTTGGTTCCTACCCCCGGTGTCGCGCTTAAATGGGTCCCCCCGGAAACGGGGGCCCGTTTTTTTGGTTCCTACCCCCGTTTTTTGGTTCCTACCCCCGGTGTCGCGCTTAAATGGGTCCCCCTGGAAACGGGTGCCCGTTTTTTGTTCCTACCCCCGTTTTTTGGATCCTACCCCCGGTGTCGCGCTTAAATGGGTCCCCCAGGAAACGGGGGCCCGTTTTTTTGGTTCCTACCCCCGTTTTTCGGTTCCTACCCCCAGTGTCGCGCTTAAATGGGTCCCCCCGGAAACGGGGGCCCGTTTTTTTGGTTCCTACCCGTTTTTTGGTTCCTACCCCCGGTGTCGCGCTTAAATGGGTCCCCCTGGAAACGGGGGCCCGTTTTATTGGTTCCTACCCCCGTTTTTTGGTTCCTACCCCCGGTGCCTCACTTAAATGGGTCCCCACGGAAACGGGGGTCCGTTTTTTTGGTTCCTACCCCCGTTTTTTGGTTCCTACCCCCTGTGTCGCGCTTAAATGGGTCCACCCGGAAACGGGGGCCAGTTTTTTTGGTTCCTACCCCCCGTTTTTTGGTTCCTACCCCCGGTGTCGCGCTTAAATGGGTCCACCCGGAAACGGGGGCCCGTTTTTTGGGTTCCTAGCCCCGTTTTTTGGTTCCTACCCCCGGTGTCGCGCTTAAATGGGTCCCCCTGGAAACGGGGGCCCGTTTTATTGGTTCCTACCCCCGTTTTTTGGTTCCTACCCCCGGTGCCGCGCTTAAATTGGTCCCCACGGAAACGGGGGTCCGTTTTTTTGGTTCCTACCCCCGTTTTTTGGTTCCTACCCCCGGTGTCGCGCTTAAATGGGTCCCCCCGGAAACGGGGGCCCGTTTTTTTGGTTCCTACCCCCGTTTTTTGGTTCCTACCCCCGGTGTCGCGCTTAAATGGGTCCCCCCGGAAACGGGGGCCCGTTTTTTGGGTTCCTAGCCCCATTTTTTGGTTCCTACCCCCGGTGTCGCGCTTAAATGGGTCCCCCGGGAAACGGGGGCCCTTTTTTTGGTTCCTACCCCCGTTTTTTGGTTCCTACCCCCGGTGTCGCGCTTAAATGGGTCCCCCCGGAAACGGGGGCCCGTTTTTTTGTTTCCTACCCCCGTTTTTCGGTTCCTACCCCCGGTGTCGCGCTTAAATGGGTCCCCCCGGAAACGGGGGCCCGTTTTTTTGGTTCCTACCCATTTTTTGGTTCCTACCCCCGGTGTCGCGCTTAAATGGGTCCCCCTGGAAACGGGGGCCCGTTTTATTGGTTCCTACCCCCGTTTTTTGGTTCCTACCCCCGGTGCCGCGCTTAAATGGGTCCCCACGGAAACGGGGGTCCGTTTTTTTGGTTCCTACCCCCGTTATTTGGTTCCTAACCCCGGTGTCGCGCTTAAATGGGTCCCCCCGGAAACGGGGGCCTGTTTTCTTGGTTCCTACCGCCGGTGTCGCGCTTAAATTGGTCCCAACGGAAACGGGAGCCCGTTTTTTTGGTTCCTACCCCCGTTTTTTGGTTCCTACCCCCGGTGTCGCGCTTAAATGGGTCCCCCCGGAAACGGGGGCCCGTTTTTTGGGTTCCTACCCCATTTTTTGGTTCCTACCCCCGGTGTCGCGCTTAAATGGTTCCCCCTGGAAACGGGGGCCCGTTTTTTTGTTCCTACCCCTGTTTTTTGGTTCCTACCCCCGGTGTCGCGCTTAAATGGGTCCCCCTGGAAACGGGGGCCTGTTTTTTTGGTTCCTACCCCCGTTTTTTGGTTCCTACCCCCGGTGTCGCGCTTAAATAGGTCCCCCCGGAAACGGGGGCCCGTTTTTTTGGTTCCTACCCCCGTTTTTTGGTTCCTACCCCCAGTGTCGCGCTTAAATGGGTCCCCCCGAAAACAGGGGCCCGTTTTTTTGGTTCCTACCCCCGTTTTTTGGTTCCTACCCCCGGTGTCGCGCTTAAATGGGTCCCCCCGGAAACGGGGGCCCGTTTTTTTGGTTCCTACCCCATTTTTTGGTTCCTACCCCCGGTGTCGCGCTTAAATGGGTCCCCCTGGAAATGGGGGCCCGTTTTTTTGTTCCTACCCCCGTTTTTTGGTTCCTACCCCCGGTGTCGCGCTTAAATGGGTCCCCCCGGAAACGGGGGCCCGTTTTTTTGGTTCCTACCCCCGTTTTTTGGTTCCTACCCCCGGTGTCGCGCTTAAATGGGTCCCCCCGGAAACGGGGGCCCGTTTTTTTGGTTCCTACCCCCGTTTTTTGGTTCCTACCCCCAGTGTCGCGCTTAAATGGGTCCCCCCGGAAACGGGGGCCCGTTTTTTTGGTTCCTACCCCCGGTGTCGCGCTTAAATGGGTCCCAACGGAAACGGGGGCCCGTTTTTTTGGTTCCTACCCCCGTTTTTTGGTTCCTACCCCCGGTGTCGCGCTTAAATGGGTCCCCACGGAAACGGGGGCCCGTTTTTTGGGTTCCTAGCCCCATTTTTTGGTTCCTACCCCCGGTGTCGCGCTTAAATGGGTCCCCCTGGAAACGGGTGCCCGTTTTTTGTTCCTACCCCCGTTTTTTGGATCCTACCCCCGGTGTCGCGCTTAAATGGGTCCCCCAGGAAACGGGGGCCCGTTTTTTTGGTTCCTACCCCCGTTTTTCGGTTCCTACCCCCGGTGTCGCGCTTAAATTGGTCCCCCGGGAAACGGGGGCCCGTTTTTTTGGTTCCTACCCCCGTTTTTTGGTTCCTACCCCCGGTGTCGCGCTTAAATGGGTTCCCCCGGAAACGGGGGCCCGTTTTTTTGGTTCCTACACCCGTTTTTTGGTTCCTACCCCGGTGTCGCGCTTAAATGGGTCCCAACGGAAACGGGGGCCCGTTTTTTTGTTTCCTACCCCCGTTTTTCGGTTCCTACCCCCGGTTTCGCGCTTAAATGGGTCCCCCCGGAAACGGGGGCCCGTTTTTTTGGTTCCTACCCGTTTTTTGGTTCCTACCCCCGGTGTCGCGCTTAAGTGGGTCCCCCTGGAAACGGGGGCCCGTTTTTTTGGTTCCTACCCCCGTTTTTCGGTTCCTACCCCCGGTGTCGCGCTTAAATTGGTCCCCCGGGAAACGGGGGCCCGTTTTTTTGGTTCCTAACCACGTTTTTTGGTTCCTACCCCCGGTGCCGCGCTTAAATGGGTCCCCCCGGAAACGGGGGCCCGTTTTTTTGGTTCCTACCCCATTTTTTGGTTCCTACCCCCGGTGTCGCGCTTAAATGGGTCCCCCTGGAAACGGGGGCCCGTTTTTTTGTACCTACCCCCGTTTTTTGGTTCCTACCCCCGGTGTCGCGCTTAAATGGGTCCCCCCGGAAACGGGGGCCCGTTTTTTTGGTTCCTACCCCCGTTTTTTGGTTCCTACCCCCGGTGTCGCGCTTAAATGGGTCCCCCCGGAAACGGGGGCCCGTTTTTTTGGTTCCTACCCCCGGTGTCGCGCTTAAATGGGTCCCCACGGAAACGGGGGCCCGTTTTTTGGGTTCCTAGCCCCATTTTTTGGTTCCTACCCCCGGTGTCGCGCTTAAATGGGTCCCCCTGGAAACGGGTGCCCGTTTTTTTGTTCCTACCCCCGTTTTTTGAATCCTACCCCCGGTGTCGCGCTTAAATGGGTCCCAACGGAAACGGGGGCCCGTTTTTTTGTTTCCTACCCCCGTTTTTCGGTTCCTACCCCCGGTTTCGCGCTTAAGTGGGTCCCCCCGGAAACGGGGGCCCGTTTTTTTGGTTCCTACCCGTTTTTTGGTTCCTACCCCCGGTGTCGCGCTTAAGTGGGTCCCCCTGGAAACGGGGGCCCGTTTTATTGGTTCCTACCCCCGTTTTTTGGTTCCTACCCCCGGTGTCGCGCTTAAATGGGTCCCAACGGAAACGGGGGCCCGTTTTTTTGTTTCCTACCCCCGTTTTTCGGTTCCTACCCCCGGTTTCGCGCTTAAATGGGTCCCCCCGGAAACGGGGGCCCGTTTTTTTGGTTCCTACCCGTTTTTTGGTTCCTACCCCCGGTGTCGCGCTTAAGTGGGTCCCCCTGGAAACGGGGGCCCGTTTTATTGGTTCCTACCCCCGTTTTTTGGTTCCTACCCCCGGTGTCGCGCTTAAATGGGTCCCCCCGGAAACGGGGGCCCGTTTTTTTGGTTCCCACCCCCGGTGTCGCGCTTAAATGGGTCCCCACGGAAACGGGGGCCCGTTTTTTGGGTTCCTAGCCCCATTTTTTGGTTCCTACCCCCGGTGTCGCGCTTAAATGGGTCCCCCTGGAAACGGGTGCCCGTTTTTTTGTTCCTACCCCCGTTTTTTGGATCCTACCCCCGGTGTCGCGCTTAAATGGGTCCCCCAGGAAACGGGGGCCCGTTTTTTTGGTTCCTACCCCCGTTTTTCGGTTCCTACCCCCGGTGTCGCGCTTAAATTGGTCCCCCGGGAAACGGGGGCCCGTTTTTTTGGTTCCTAACCACGTTTTTTGGTTCCTACCCCCGGTGCCGCGCTTAAATGGGTCCCCCCGGAAACGGGGGCCCGTTTTTTTGGTTCCTACCCCATTTTTTGGTTCCTACCCCCGGTGTCGCGCTTAAATGGGTCCCCCTGGAAACGGGGGCCCGTTTTTTTGTACCTACCCCCGTTTTTTGGTTCCTACCCCCGGTGTCGCGCTTAAATGGGTCCCCCCGGAAACGGGGGCCCGTTTTTTTGGTTCCTACCCCCGTTTTTTGGTTCCTACCCCCGGTGTCGCGCTTAAATGGGTCCCCCCGGAAACGGGGGCCCGTTTTTTTGGTTCCTACCCCCGGTGTCGCGCTTAAATGGGTCCCCACGGAAACGGGGGCCCGTTTTTTGGGTTCCTAGCCCCATTTTTTGGTTCCTACCCCCGGTGTCGCGCTTAAATGGGTCCCCCTGGAAACGGGTGCCCGTTTTTTTGTTCCTACCCCCGTTTTTTGAATCCTACCCCCGGTGTCGCGCTTAAATGGGTCCCCCAGGAAACGGGGGCCCGTTTTTTTGGTTCCTACCCCCGTTTTTCGGTTCCTACCCCCGGTGTCGCGCTTAAATTGGTCCCCCGGGAAACGGGGGCCCGTTTTTTTGGTTCCTAACCCCGTTTTTTGGTTCCTACCCCCGGTGTCGCGCTTAAATGGGTCCCCCCGGAAACGGGGGCCCGTTTTTTTGGTTCCTACACCCGTTTTTTGGTTCCTACCCCCGGTGTCGCGCTTAAATGGGTCCCAACGGAAACGGGGGCCCGTTTTTTTGTTTCCTACCCCCGTTTTTCGGTTCCTACCCCCGGTTTCGCGCTTAAATGGGTCCCCCCGGAAACGGGGGCCCGTTTTTTTGGTTCCTACCCGTTTTTTGGTTCCTACCCCCGGTGTCGCGCTTAAATGGGTCCCCCTGGAAACGGGGGCCCGTTTTATTGGTTCCTACCCCCGTTTTTTGGTTCCTACCCCCAGTTCCGCACTTAAATGGGTCCCCACGGAAACGGGGGTCCGTTTTTTTGGTTCCTACCCCCGTTTTTTGGTTCCTACCCCCGGTGTCGCGCTTAAATGGGTCCCCCCGGAAACGGGGGCCCGTTTTTTTGGTTCCAACCCCCGTTTTTTGGTTCCTACCCCCGGTGTCGCGCTTAAATGGGTCCCCCCGGAAACGGGGGCCCGTTTTTTTGGTTCCTACCCCATTTTTTGGTTCCTACCCCCGGTGTCGCGCTTAAATGGGTCCCCCTGGAAACGCTGGCCCGTTTTTTTGTACCTACCCCCGTTTTTTGGTTCCTACCCCCGGTGTCGCGCTTAAATGGGTCCCCCCGGAAACGGGGGCCCGTTTTTTTGGTTCCTACCCCCGTTTTTTGGTTCCTACCCCCGGTGTCGCGCTTAAATAGGTCCCCCCGGAAACGGGGGCCCGTTTTTTTGGTTCCTACACCCGTTTTTTGGTTCCTACCCCCAGTGTCGCGCTTAAATGGGTCCCCCCGGAAACGGGGGCCCGTTTTTTTGGTTCCTACCCGTTTTTTGGTTCCTACCCCCGGTGTCGCGCTTAAATGGGTCCCCCTGGAAACGGGGGCCCGTTTTATTGGTTCCTACCCCCGTTTTTTGGTTCCTACCCCCGGTGCCGCACTTAAATGGGTCCCCACGGAAACGGGGGTCCGTTTTTTTGGTTCCTACCCCCGTTTTTTGGTTCCTACCCCCTGTGTCGCGCTTAAATGGGTCCACCCGGAAACGGGGGCCAGTTTTTTTGGTTCCTACCCCCCGTTTTTTGGTTCCTACCCCCGGTGTCGCGCTTAAATGGGTCCCCCCGGAAACGGGGGCCCGTTTTTTGGGTTCCTAGCCCCGTTTTTTGGTTCCTACCCCCGGTGTCGCGCTTAAATGGGTCCCAACGGAAACGGGGGCCCGTTTTTTTGTTTCCTACCCCTGTTTTTCGGTTCATATCCCCCGGTGTCGCGCTTAAATGGGTCCCCCCGGAAACGGGGGCCCGTTTTTTTGGTTCCTACCCGTTTTTTGGTTCCTACCCCCGGTGTCGCGCTTAAATGGGTCCCCCTGGAAACGGGGGCCCGTTTTATTGGTTCCTACCCCCGTTTTTTGGTTCCTACCCCCGGTGCCGCGCTTAAATGGGTCCCCACGGAAACGGGGGTCCGTTTTTTTGGTTCCTACCCCCGTTTTTTGGTTCCTACCCCCGGTGTCGCGCTTAAATGGGTCCCCCCGGAAACGGGGGCCCGTTTTTTTGGTTCCTACCCCCGTTTTTTGGTTCCTACCCCCGGTGTCGCGCTTAAATGGGTCCCCCCGGAAACGGGGGCCCGTTTTTTGGGTTCCTAGCCCCATTTTTTGGTTCCTACCCCCGGTGTCGCGCTTAAATGGGTCCCCCGGGAAACGGGGGCCCTTTTTTTGGTTCCTACCCCCGTTTTTTGGTTCCTACCCCCGGTGTCGCGCTTAAATGGGTCCCCCCGGAAACGGGGGCCCGTTTTTTTGTTTCCTACCCCCGTTTTTCGGTTCCTACCCCCGGTGTCGCGCTTAAATGGGTCCCCCCGGAAACGGGGGCCCGTTTTTTTGGTTCCTACCCATTTTTTGGTTCCTACCCCCGGTGTCGCGCTTAAATGGGTCCCCCTGGAAACGGGGGCCCGTTTTATTGGTTCCTACCCCCGTTTTTTGGTTCCTACCCCCGGTGCCGCGCTTAAATGGGTCCCCACGGAAACGGGGGTCCGTTTTTTTGGTTCCTACCCCCGTTATTTGGTTCCTAACCCCGGTGTCGCGCTTAAATGGGTCCCCCCGGAAACGGGGGCCTGTTTTCTTGGTTCCTACCGCCGGTGTCGCGCTTAGATTGGTCCCAACGGAAACGGGGGCCCGTTTTTTTGGTTCCTACCCCCGTTTTTTGGTTCCTACCCCCGGTGTCGCGCTTAAATGGGTCCCCCCGGAAACGGGGGCCCGTTTTTTGGGTTCCTACCCCATTTTTTGGTTCCTACCCCCGGTGTCGCGCTTAAATGGTTCCCCCTGGAAACGGGGGCCCGTTTTTTTGTTCCTACCCCTGTTTTTTGGTTCCTACCCCCGGTGTCGCGCTTAAATGGGTCCCCCTGGAAACGGGGGCCTGTTTTTTTGGTTCCTACCCCCGTTTTTTGGTTCCTACCCCCGGTGTCGCGCTTAAATAGGTCCCCCCGGAAACGGGGGCCCGTTTTTTTGGTTCCTACCCCCGTTTTTTGGTTCCTACCCCCAGTGTCACGCTTAAATGGGTCCCCCCGGAAACAGGGGCCCGTTTTTTTGGTTCCTACCCCCGTTTTTTGGTTCCTACCCCCGGTGTCGCGCTTAAATGGGTCCCCCCGGAAACGGGGGCCCGTTTTTTTGGTTCCTACCCCATTTTTTGGTTACTACCCCCGGTGTCGCGCTTAAATGGGTCCCCCTGGAAATGGGGGCCCGTTTTTTTGTTCCTACCCCCGTTTTTTGGTTCCTACCCCCGGTGTCGCGCTTAAATGGGTCCCCCCGGAAACGGGGGCCCGTTTTTTTGGTTCCTACCCCCGTTTTTTGGTTCCTACCCCCGGTGTCGCGCTTAAATGGGTCCCCCCGGAAACGGGGGCCCGTTTTTTTGGTTCCTACCCCCGTTTTTTGGTTCCTACCCCCAGTGTCGCGCTTAAATGGGTCCCCCCGGAAACGGGGGCCCGTTTTTTTGGTTCCTACCCCCGGTGTCGCGCTTAAATGGGTCCCAACGGAAACGGGGGCCCGTTTTTTTGGTTCCTACCCCCGTTTTTTGGTTCCTACCCCCGGTGTCGCGCTTAAATGGGTCCCCACGGAAACGGGGGCCCGTTTTTTGGGTTCCTAGCCCCATTTTTTGGTTCCTACCCCCGGTGTCGCGCTTAAATGGGTCCCCCTGGAAACGGGTGCCCGTTTTTTGTTCCTACCCCCGTTTTTTGGATCCTACCCCCGGTGTCGCGCTTAAATGGGTCCCCCAGGAAACGGGGGCCCGTTTTTTTGGTTCCTACCCCCGTTTTTCGGTTCCTACCCCCGGTGTCGCGCTTAAATTGGTCCCCCGGGAAACGGGGGCCCGTTTTTTTGGTTCCTACCCCCGTTTTTTGGTTCCTACCCCCGGTGTCGCGCTTAAATGGGTCCCAACGGAAACGGGGGCCCGTTTTTTTGGTTCCTACACCCGTTTTTTGGTTCCTACCCCGGTGTCGCGCTTAAATGGGTCCCAACGGAAACGGGGGCCCGTTTTTTTGTTTCCTACCCCCGTTTTTCGGTTCCTACCCCCGGTTTCGCGCTTAAATGGGTCCCCCCGGAAACGGGGGCCCGTTTTTTTGGTTCCTACCCGTTTTTTGGTTCCTACCCCCGGTGTCGCGCTTAAGTGGGTCCCCCTGGAAACGGGGGCCCGTTTTATTGCTTCCTACCCCCGTTTTTTGGTTCCTACCCCCGGTTCCGCACTTAAATGGGTCCCCACGGAAACGGGGGTCCGTATTTTTGGATCCTACCCCCGTTATTTGGTTCCTAACCCCGGTGTCGCGCTTAAATGGGTCCCCCCGGAAACGGGGGCCTGTTTTCTTGGTTCCTACCGCCGGTGTCGCGCTTAAATTGGTCCCAACGGAAACGGGGGCCCGTTTTTTTGGTTCCTACCCCCGTTTTTTGGTTCCTACCCCCGGTGTCGCGCTTAAATGGGTCCCCCCGGAAACGGGGGCCCGTTTTTTGGGTTCCTACCCCATTTTTTGGTTCCTACCCCCGGTGTCGCGCTTAAATGGTTCCCCCTGGAAACGGGGGCCCGTTTTTTTGTTCCTACCCCTGTTTTTTGGTTCCTACCCCCGGTGTCGCGCTTAAATGGGTCCCCCTGGAAACGGGGGCCTGTTTTTTTGGTTCCTACCCCCGTTTTTTGGTTTCTACCCCCGGTGTCGCGCTTAAATAGGTCCCCCCGGAAACGGGGGCCCGTTTTTTTGGTTCCTACCCCCGGTTTTTGGTTCCTACCCCCAGTGTCGCGCTTAAATGGGTCCCCCCGGAAACAGGGGCCCGTTTTTTTGGTTCCTACCCCCGTTTTTTGGTTCCTACCCCCGGTGTCGCGCTTAAATGGGTCCCCCCGGAAACGGGGGCCCGTTTTTTTGGTTCCTACCCCATTTTTTGGTTCCTACCCCCGGTGTCGCGCTTAAATGGGTCCCCCTGGAAATGGGGGCCCGTTTTTTTGTTCCTACCCCCGTTTTTTGGTTCCTACCCCCGGTGTCGCGCTTAAATGGGTCCCCCCGGAAACGGAGGCCCGTTTTTTTGGTTCCTACCCCCGTTTTTTGGTTCCTACCCCCGGTGTCGCGCTTAAATGGGTCCCCCCGGAAACGGGGGCCCGTTTTTTTGGTTCCTACCCCCGTTTTTTGGTTCCTACCCCCAGTGTCGCGCTTAAATGGGTCCCCCCGGAAACGGGGGCCCGTTTTTTTGGTTCCTACCCCCGGTGTCGCGCTTAAATGGGTCCCAACGGAAACGGGGGCCCGTTTTTTTGGTTCCTACCCCCGTTTTTTGGTTCCTACCCCCGGTGTCGCGCTTAAATGGGTCCCCACGGAAACGGGGACCCGTTTTTTGGGTTCCTAGCCCCATTTTTTGGTTCCTACCCCCGGTGTCGCGCTTAAATGGGTCCCCCTGGAAACGGGTGCCCGTTTTTTTGTTCCTACCCCCGTTTTTTGGATCCTACCCCCGGTGTCGCGCTTAAATGGGTCCCCCAGGAAACGGGGGCCCGTTTTTTTGGTTCCTACCCCCGTTTTTCGGTTCCTACCCCCGGTGTCGCGCTTAAATTGGTCCCCCGGGAAACGGGGGCCCGTTTTTTTGGTTCCTACCCCCGTTTTTTGGTTCCTACCCCCGGTGTCGCGCTTAAATGGGTTCCCCCGGAAACGGGGGCCCGTTTTTTTGGTTCCTACACCCGTTTTTTGGTTCCTACCCCCGGTGTCGCGCTTAAATGGGTCCCAACGGAAACGTGGGCCCGTTTTTTTGTTTCCTACCCCCGTTTTTCGGTTCCTACCCCCGGTTTCGCGCTTAAATGGGTCCCCCCGGAAACGGGGGCCCGTTTTTTTGGTTCCTACCCGTTTTTTGGTTCCTACCCCCGGTGTCGCGCTTAAGTGGGTCCCCCTGGAAACGGGGGCCCGTTTTATTGGTTCCTACCCCCGTTTTTTGGTTCCTACCCCCGGTTCCGCACTTAAATGGGTCCCCACGGAAACGGGGGTCCGTTTTTTTTGGTTCCTACCCCCGTTTTTTGGTTCCTACCCCCGGTGTCGCGCTTAAATGGGTCCCCCCGGAAACGGGGGCCCGTTTTTTTGGTTCCAACCCCCGTTTTTTGTTTCCTACCCCCGGTGTCGCGCTTAAATGGGTCCCCCCGGAAACGGGGGCCCTTTTTTTTGGTTCCTACCCCATTTTTTGGTTCCTACCCCCGGTGTCGCGCTTAAATGGGTCCCCCTGGAAACGGGGGCCCGTTTTTTTGAACCTACCCCCGTTTTTTGGTTCCTACCCCCGGTGTCGCGCTTAAATGGGTCCCCCGGAAACGGGGGCCCGTTTTTTTGGTTCCTACCCCCGTTTTTTGGTTCCTACCCCCGGTGTCGCGCTTAAATAGGTCCCCCCGGAAACGGGGGCCCGTTTTTTTGGTTCCTACCCCCGTTTTTTGGTTCCTACCCCCAGTGTCGCGCTTAAATGGGTCCCTCCGGAAACGGGGGCCCGTTTTTTTGGTTCCTACCCCCGTTTTTTGGTTCCTACCCCCGGTGTCGCGCTTAAATGGGTCCCCCGGGAAACGGGGGCCCGTTTTTTTGGTTCCTACCCCCGTTTTTTGGTTCCTACCCCCGGTGTCGCGCTTAAATGGGTCCCCCCGGAAACGGGGGACCGTTTTTTTGGTTCCTACCCCCGTTTTTTGGTTCCTACCCCCGGTGCCGCGCTTAAATGGGTCCCCACGGAAACGGGGGCCCGTTTTTTTGGTTCCTACCCCCGTTTTTTGGTTCCTACCCCCGGTGTCGCGCTTAAATGGGTCCCCCCGGAAACGGGGGCCCGTTTTTTGGGCTCCTACCCCCGTTTTTTGGTTCCTACCCCCGGTGTCGCGCTTAAATGGGTCCCCCCGGAAACGGAGGCCCGTTTTTTTGGTTCCTACCCCCGTTTTTTGGTTCCTACCCCCGGTGTCGCGCTTAAATGGGTCCCCCCGGAAACGGGGGCCCGTTTTTTTGGTTCCTACCCCCGTTTTTTGGTTCCTACCCCCAGTGTCGCGCTTAAATGGGTCCCCCCGGAAACGGGGGCCCGTTTTTTGGGTTCCTACCCCCGTTTTTCGGTTCTTACCCCCGGTGTCGCGCTTAAATGGGTCCCCCCGGAAACGGGGGCCCGTTTTTTTGGTTCCTACCCATTTTTTGGTTCCTACCCCCGGTGTCGCGCTTAAATGGGTCCCCCAGGAAACGGGGGCCCGTTTTTTTGGTTCCTACCCCCGTTTTTTGGTTCCTACCCCCGGTGTCGCGCTTAAATGGGTCCCAACGGAAACTGGGGCCCGTTTTTTTGTTTCCTACCCCGTTTTTCGGTTCCTACCCCCGGTGTCGCGCTTAAATGGTTCCCCCTGGAAACGGGGGCCCGTTTTTTTGGTTCCTACCCGTTTTTTGGTTCCTACCCCCGGTGTCGCGCTTAAATGGGTCCCCCTGGAAACGGGGGCCCGTTTTTTTGGTTCCTACCCCCGTTTTTTGGTTCCTACCCCCGGTGTCGCGCTTAAATGGGTACCCCCGGAAACGGGGGCCAGTTTTTTTGGTTCCTACCCCCGTTTTTTGGTTCCTACCCCTGGTGTCGCGCTTAAATGGGTCCCCCCGGAAACGGGGGCCCGTTTTTTTGGTTCCTACCCCCGTTTTTGGTTCCTACCCCCGGTGTCGTGCTTAAATGGGTCCCCCCTGAAACGGGGGCCCGTTTTTTTGGTTCCTACCCCCGTTTTTTGGTTCCTACCCCCGGTGTCGCGCTTAAATGGGTCCCCCCGGAAACGGGGGCCCGTTTTTTTGGTTCCTACCCGTTTTTTGGTTCCTACCCCCGGTGTCGCGCTTAAATGGGTCCCCCTGGAAACGGGGGCCCGTTTTTTTGGTTCCTACCCCCGTTTTTTGGTTCCTACCCCCGGTGTCGCGCTTAAATGGGTCCCCCCGTTAACGGGGGCCCGTTTTTTTGTTTCCTACCCCCGTTTTTGGTTCCTACCCCCGGTGTCGTGCTTAAATGGGTCCCCCCTGAAACGGGGGCCCGTTTTTTTGGTTCCTACCCCCGTTTTTTGGTTCCTACCCCCGGTGCCGCGCTTAAATGGGTCCCCCCGGAAACAGGGGCCCGTTTTTTTGGTTCCTACCCCCGTTTTTTGGTTCCTACCCCCGGTGTCGCACTTAAATGGGTCCCCCAGGAAACGGGGGCCCGTTTTTTTGGTTCCTACCCCGTTTTTTGGTTCCTACCCCCAGTGTCGCGCTTAAATGGGTCCCCCGGGAAACGGGGGCCCGTTTTTTTGGTTCCTACCCCCGTTTTTTTGTTCCTACCCGCGGTGTCGCGCTTAAATGGGTCCCAACGGAAACGGGGGCCCGTTTTTTTGGTTCCTATCCCCGTTTTTCGGTTCCTACCCCCGGTGTCGCGCTTAAATGGGTCCCCCCGGAAACAGGGGCCCGTTTTTTTGGTTCCTACCCCCGTTTTTTGGTTCCTACCCCCGGTGCCGCGCTTAAATGGGTCCCCATGGAAACGGGGGCCCGTTTTTTTGGTTCCTACCCCCGTTTTTTGGTTCCTACCCCCGGTGTCGCGCTTAAATGGGTCCCCCCGGAAACGGGGGCCCGTTTTTTTGGTTCCTACCTCCGTTTTTTGGTTCCTACCCCCGGTGTCGCGCTTAAATGGGTCCCCACGGAAACGCGGGCCCGCTTTTTGGGTTCCTAGCCCCATTTTTTGGTTCCTACCCCCGGTGTCGCACTTAAATGGGTAACCCCGGAAACGGGGGCCCGTTTTTTTGGTTCCTACCCCCGTTTTTTGGTTCCTACCCCTGGTGTCGCGCTTAAATGGGTCCCCCCGGAAACGGGGGCCCGTTTTTTTGGTTCCTACCCCCGTTTTTGGTTCCTACCCCCGGTGTCGTTGTTAAATGGGTCCCCCCTGAAACGGGGGCCCGTTTTTTTGGTTCCTACCCCCGTTTTTTGGTTCCTACCCCCGGTGTCACGCTTAAATGGGTCCCCCCGGAAACAGGGGCCCGTTTTTTTGGTTCCTACCCCCGTTTTTTGGTTCCTACCCCCGGTGTCGCGCTTAAATGGGTCCCAACGGAAACTGGGGCCCTTTTTTTTGTTTCCTACCCCGTTTTTCGGTTCCTACCCCCGGTGTCGCGCTTAAATGGGTCCCCCCGGAAAAGGGGGCCCGTTTTTTTGGTTCCTACCCGTTTTTTGGTTCCTACCCCCGGTGTCGCGCTTAAATGGGTCCCCCCGGAAACGGGGGCCCGTTTTTTTGGTTCCTACCCCCGTTTTTTGGTTCCTACCCCCGGTGTCGCGCTTAAATGGGAACCCCCGGAAACAGGGGCCAGTTTTTTTGATTCCTACCCCCGTTTTTTGGTTCCTACCCCTGGTGTCGCGCTTAAATGGGTCCCCCCGGAAACGGGGGCCCGTTTTTTTGGTTCCTACCCCCGTTTTTGGTTCCTACCCCCGGTGTCGTGCTTAAATGGGTCCCCCCTGAAACGGGGGCCCGTTTTTTTGGTTCCTACCCCCGTTTTTTGGTTCCTACTCCCGGTGTCGCGCTTAAATGGGTCCCCCCGGAAACAGGGGCCCGTTTTTTTTGGTTCCTACCCCCGTTTTTTGGTTCCTACCCCCGGTGTCGCGCTTAAATGGGTCCCCCCGGAAACGGGGGCCCGTTTTTTTGGTTCCTACCCCATTTTTTGGTTCCTACCCCCGGTGTCGCGCTTAAATGGTTCCCCCTGGAAACGGGGGCCCGTTTTTTTGTTCCTACCCCTGTTTTTTGGTTCCTAACCCCGGTGTCGCGCTTAAATGGGTCCCCCTGGAAACGGGGGCCCGTTTTTTTGGTTCCTACTCCCGTTTTTTGGTTCCTACCCCCGGTGTCGCGCTTAAATGGGTCCCCCGGGAAACAGGGGCCGTTTTTTTTGGTTCCTACCCCCGTTTTTTGGTTCCTACCCCCGGTGTCGCGCTTAAATGGGTCCCCCCGGAAACGGGGGCCCGTTTTTTTGTTTCCTACCCCCGTTTTTTGGTTCCTACCCCCGGTGTCGCGCTTAAATGGGTTCCCCCGGAAACGGGGGCCCGTTTTTTTGGTTCCTACCCATTTTTTGGTTCCTACCCCCGGTGTCGCGCTTAAATGGGTCCCCCTGGAAACGGGGGCCCATTTCATTGGTTCCTACCCCCGTTTTTTGGTTCCTACCCCCGGTGCCGCGCTTAAATGGGTCCCCACGGAAACGGGGGTCCGTTTTATTGGTTCCTACCCCCGTTTTTTGGTTCCTACCCCCGGTGTCGCGCTTAAATGGGTCCCAACGGAAACGGTGTCCCGTTTTTTTGGTTCCTACCCCCGTTTTTTGGTTCCTACCCCCGGTGTCGCTCTTAAATGGGTCCCCACGGAAACGGGGGCCCGTTCTTTGGGTTCCTAGCCCCATTTTTTGGTTCCTACCCCCGGTGTCAAGCTTAAATGGGTCCCCCAGGGAACGGGGGCCCGTTTTTTTGGTTCCTACCCCCGTTTTTCGGTTCCTACCCCCGGTGTCGCGCTTAAATTGGTCCCCCGGGAAACGTGGGCCCGTTTTTTTGGTTCCTACCCCCGTTTTTTGGTTCCTACCCCCGGTGTCGCGATTAAATTTGTCCCCCCGGACACGGGGGCCGGTTTTTTTGGTTCCTACACCCGTTTTTTGGTTCGTACCCCCGGTGTCGCGCTTAAATGGGTCCCAACGGAAACGGGGGCCCGTTTTTTTGTTTCCTACCCCCGTTTTTCGGTTCCTACCCCCCGTGTCGCGCTTAAATGGGTCCCCCCGGAAACGGGGCCCGTTTTTTTGGTTCCTACCCGTTTTTTGGTTCCTACCCCCGGTGTCGCGCTTAAATGGGTCCCCCTGGAAACGGGGGCCCGTTTTATTGGTTCCTACCCCCGTTTTTTGGTTCCTACCCCCGGTGCCGCACTTAAATGGGTCCCCACGGAAACGGGGGTCCGTTTTTTTGGTTCCTACCCCCGTTTTTTGGTTCCTACCCCCCGTGTCGCGCTTAAATGGGTCCACCCGGAAACGGGGGCCCGTTTTTTTGGTTCCTACCCCCGTTTTTTGGTTCCTACCCCCGGTGTCGCGCTTAAATGGGTCCCCCCGGAAACGGGGGCCCGTTTTTTTGGTTCCTACCCCATTTTTTGGTTCCTACCCCGGTGTCGCGCTTAAATGGGTCCCCCTGGAAACGGGGGCCCGTTTTTTGGGCTCCTACCCCCGTTTTTTGGTTCCTAACCCCGGTGTCGCGCTTAAATGGGTCCCCCCGGAAACGGGGGCCCGTTTTTTTGGTTCCTACCCCCGTTTTTTGGTTCCTACCCCCGGTGTCGCGCTTAAATGGGTCCCCCCGGAAACGGGGGCCCGTTTTTTTGGTTCCTACCCATTTTTGGTTCCTACCCCCGGTGTCGCGCTTAAATGGGTCCCCCGGAAACGGGGGCCCGTTTTATTGGTTCCTACCCCCGTTTTTTGGTTCCTACCCCCGGTGCCGCGCTTAAATGGGTCCCCACGGAAACGGGGGTCCGTTTTTTTGGTTCCTACCCCCGTTTTTTGGTTCCTACCCCCGGTGTCGCGCTTAAATGGGTCCCCCCGGAAATGGGGGCCCGTTTTTTTGGTTCCTACCCCCGGTGTCGCGCTTAAATGGGTCCCAACGGAAACGGGGGCCCGTTTTTTTGTTCCTACCCCCGTTTTTTGGTTCCTACCCCCGGTGTCGCGCTTAAATGGGTCCCCCTGGAAACGGGTGCCCGTTTTTTTGTTCCTACCCCCGTTTTTTGGATCCTACCCCCGGTGTCGCGCTTAAATGGGTCCAACAGGAAACGGGGGCCCGTTTTTTTGGTTCCTACCCCCGTTTTTCGGTTCCTACCCCCGGTGTCGCGCTTAAATGGGTCCCCCCGGAAACGGGGGCCCGTTTTTTTGGTTCCTACCCCCGTTTTTTGGTTCCTACCCCCGGTGCCGCGCTTAAATGGGTCCCCACGGAAACGTGGGCCCGTTTTTTTGGTTCCTACGCCCGTTTTTTGGTTCCTACCCCCGGTGTCGCGCTTAAATGGGTCCCCCCGGAAACGGGGGCCCGTTTTTTTGGTTCCTACCCCCGTTTTTTGGTTCCTACCCCCGGTGTCGCGCTTAAATGGGTCCCCCCGGAAACGGGGGCCCGTTTTTTTGGTTCCTACCCCCGTTTTTTGGTTCCTACCCCCGGTGTCGCGCTTAAATGGGTCCCCACGGAAACGGGGGCCCGTTTTTTGGGTTCCTAGCCCCATTTTTTGGTTCCTACACCCGGTGTCGCGCTTAAATGGGTAACCCCGGAAACGGGGGCCCGTTTTTTTGGGTCCTACCCCCGTTTTTTGGTTCCTACCACTGGTGTCGCGCTTAAATGGGTCCCCCCGGAAATGGGGGCCCGTTTTTTTGATTCCTACCCCCGTTTTTGGTTCCTACCCCCGGTGTCGTGCTTAAATGGGTCCCCCCTGAAACGGGGGCCCGTTTTTTTGGTTCCTACCTCCGTTTTTTGGTTCCTACCCCCGGTGTCGCGCTTAAATGGGTCCCCCCGGAAACAGGGGCCCGTTTTTTTGGTTCCTACCCCCGTTTTTTGGTTCCTACCCCCGGTGTCGCGCTTAAATGGGTCCCAACGGAAACTGGGGCCCGTTTTTTTGTTTCCTACCCCGTTTTTCGGTTCCTACCCCCGGTGTCGCGCTTAAATGGTTCCCCCTGGAAACGGGGGCCCGTTTTTTTGGTTCCTACCCGTTTTTTGGTTCCTACCCCCGGTGTCGCGCTTAAATGGGTCCCCCTGGAAACGGGGGCCCGTTTTTTTGGTTCCTACCCCCGTTTTTTGGTTCCTACCCCCCGGTGTCGCGCTTAAATGGGTACCCCCGGAAACGGGGGCCAGTTTTTTTGGTTCCTACCCCCGTTTTTTGGTTCCTACCCCTGGTGTCGCGCTTAAATGGGTCCCCCCGGAAACGGGGGCCCGTTTTTTTGGTTCCTACCCCCGTTTTTGGTTCCTACCCCCGGTGTCGTGCTTAAATGGGTCCCCCCTGAAACGGGGGCCCGTTTTTTTGGTTCCTACCCCCGTTTTTTGGTTCCTACCCCCGGTGTCGTGCTTAAATGGGTCCCCCCGGAAACGGGGGCCCGTTTTTTTGGTTCCTACCCGTTTTTTGGTTCCTACCCCCGGTGTCGCGCTTAAATGGGTCCCCCTGGAAACGGGGGCCCGTTTTTTTGGTTCCTACCCCCGTTTTTTGGTTCCTACCCCCGGTGTCGCGCTTAAATGGGTACCCCCGGAAACGGGGGCCCGTTTTTTTGGTTCCTACCCCCGTTTTTTGGTTCCTACCCCTGGTGTCGCGCTTAAATGGGTCCCCCCGGAAACGGGGGCCCGTTTTTTTGGTTCCTACCCCCGTTTTTGGTTCCTACCCCCGGTGTCGTTGTTAAATGGGTCCCCCCTGAAACGGGGGCCCGTTTTTTTGGTTCCTACCCCCGTTTTTTGGTTCCTACCCCCGGTGTCACGCTTAAATGGGTCCCCCCGGAAACAGGGGCCCGTTTTTTTGATTCCTACCCCCGTTTTTTGGTTCCTACCCCCGGTGTCGCGCTTAAATGGGTCCCCCTGGAAACGGGGGCCCGTTTTTTTGTTCCTACCCCCGTTTTTTGGTTCCTACCCCCGGTGTCGCGCTTAAATGGGTCCCCCCGGAAACGGGGGCCCGTTTTTTTTGGTTCCTACCCCCGTTTTTTGGTTCCTACCCCCGGTGTCGCGCTTAAATGGGTCCCCCCGGAAACGGGGGCCCCGTTTTTTTGGTTCCTACCCCCGTTTTTTGGTTCCTACCCCCAGTGTCGCGCTTAAATGGGTCCCCCGGAAACGGGGGCCCGTTTTTTGGGTTCCTACCCCCGTTTTTCGGTTCTTACCCCCGGTGTCGCGCTTAAATGGGTCCCCCCGGAAACGGGGGCCCGTTTTTTTGGTTCCTACCCATTTTTTGGTTCCTACCCCCGGTGTCGCGCTTAAATGGGTCCCCCTGGAAACGGGGGCCCGTTTTATTGGTTCCTACCCCCGTTTTTTGGTTCCTACCCCCGGTGCCGCGCTTAAATGGGTCCCCACGGAAACGGGGGTCCGTTTTTTTGGTTCCTACCCCCGTTTTTTGGTTCCTACCCCCGGTGTCGCGCTTAAATGGGTCCCCACGGAAACGGGGGCCCGTTTTTTTGTTTCCTACCCCCGGTGTCGCGCTTAAATGGGTCCCAACGGAAACGGGGGCCCGTTTTTTTGTTCCTACCCCCGTTTTTTGGTTCCTACCCCCGGTGTCGCGCTTAAATGGGTCCCCCTGGAAAACGGGTGCCCGTTTTTTTGTTCCTACCCCCGTTTTTTGGATCCTACCCCCGGTGTCGCGCTTAAATGGGTCCCCCAGGAAACGGGGGCCCGTTTTTTTGGTTCCTACCCCCGTTTTTCGGTTCCTACCCCCGGTGTCGCGCTTAAATGGGTCCCCCCGGAAACGGGGGCCCGTTTTTTTTGGTTCCTACCCCCGTTTTTTGGTTCCTACCCCCGGTGCCGCGCTTAAATGGGTCCCCACGGAAACGGGGGCCCGTTTTTTTTGGTTCCTACCCCCGTTTTTTGGTTCCTACCCCCGGTGTCGCGCTTAAATGGGTCCCCCCGGAAACGGGGGCCCGTTTTTTTGGTTCCTACCCCCGTTTTTTGGTTCCTACCCCCGGTGTCGCGCTTAAATGGGTCCCCCCGGAAACGGGGGCCCGTTTTTTTGGTTCCTACCCCCGTTTTTTGGTTCCTACCCCCGGTGTCGCGCTTAAATGGGTCCCCACGGAAACGGGGGCCCGTTTTTTGGGTTCCTAGCCCCATTTTTTGGTTCCTACACCCGGTGTCGCGCTTAAATGGGTAACCCCGGAAACGGGGGCCCGTTTTTTTGGGTCCTACCCCCGTTTTTTGGTTCCTACCACTGGTGTCGCGCTTAAATGGGTCCCCCCGGAAATGGGGGCCCGTTTTTTTGATTCCTACCCCCA